>NC_056432.1:1428657-1509370 GCF_018296145.1 Oncorhynchus tshawytscha
CCCCTCCCAGTTAGGGGGAGTGATGAGCTCTACAGCAGAGTCTCACAACTCAATCGCTGGTTGAAAACTGTTTTCTGCCCCTCCCAAAAGATAGAATTTGTAGATAATTGGCCGTCTTTCTGGGACTCACCCACAAACAGGACCAAGCCTGACCTGCTGAGGAGTGACGGACTCCATCCTAGCTGGAGGGGTGCTCTCATCTTATCTACCAACATAGACAGGGCTCTAACTCCTCTAGCTCCACAATGAAATAGGGTGCAGGCCAGGCAGCAGGCTGTTAGCCAGCCTGCCAGCATAGTGGAGTCTGCCACTAGCACAGTCAGTGTAGTCAGCTCAGCTATCACCATTGAGACCGTGTCTGTGCCTTGACCTAGGTTGGGCAAAACTAAACATGGCGGTGTTCGCCTTAGCAATCTCACTAGGATAAAGACCACCTCCATTCCTGTCATTACTGAAAGAGATCATGATACCTCACATCTCAAAATAGGGCTACTTAATGTTAGATCCCTTACTTCAAAGGCAATTATAGTCAATGAACTAATCACTGATCATAATCTTGATGTGATTGGCCTGACTGAAACATGGCTTAAGCCTGATGAATTTACTGTTTTAAATGAGGCCTCACCTCCTGGCTACACTAGTGACCATATCCCCCGTTTATCCCGCAAAGGCGGAGGGGTTGCTAACATTTACGATAGCAAATTTCAATTTACAAAAAAAAAAATGACGTTTTCGTCTTTTGAGCTTCTAGTCATGAAGTCTATGCAGCCTACTCAATCACTTTTTATAGCTACTGTTTACAGGCCTCCTGGGCCATATACAGCGTTTCTCACTGAGTTCCCTGAATTCCTATCGGACCTTGTAGTCATAGCAGATAATATTCTAATCTTTGGTGACTTTAATATTCACATGGAAAAGTCCACAGACCCACTCCAAAAGGCTTTCGGAGCCATCATCGACTCAGTGGGTTTTGTCCAACATGTCTCTGGACCCACTCACTGTCACAGTCATACGCTGGACCTAGTTTTGTCCCATGGAATAAATGTGGTGGATCTTAATGTTTTTCCTCATAATTCTGGACTATCGGACCACCATTTTATTACGTTTGCAATTGCAACAAATAATCTGCTCAGACCCCAACCAAGGAACATCAAAAGTCGTGCTATAAATTCACAGACAACACAAAGATTCCTTGATGCCCTTCCAGACTCCCTCTGCCTACCCAAGGACGCCAGAGGACAAAAATCAGTTAACCACCTAACTGAGGATCTCAATTTAACCTTGCGCAATACCCTAGATGCAGTTGCACCCCTAAAAACTAAAAAAATTCTCATAAGAAACTAGCTCCCTGGTACACAGAAAATACCCGAGCTCTGAAGCAAGCTTCCAGAAAATTGGAACGGAAATGGCGCCACACCAAACTGGAAGTCTTCCGACTAGCTTGGAAAGACAGTACCGTGCAGTACAGAAGAGCCCTTACTGCTGCTCGATCATCCTATTTTTCTAACTTAATTGAGGAAAATAAGAACAAAATCCGAAATTCCTTTTTGATACTGTCGCAAAGCTAACTAAAAAGCAGCATTCCCCAAGAGAGGATGACTTTCACTTTAGCAGTGATAAATTCATGAACTTCTTTGAGGAAAAGATTATGATTATTAGAAAGCAAATTACGGACTCCTCTTTAAACCTGCGTATTCCTCCAAACCTCAGTTGTCCTGAGTCTGCACAACTCTGCCAGGACCTAGGATCAAGAGAGACGCTCAAGTGTTTTAGTACTATATCTCTTGACACAATGATGAAAATAATCATGGCCTCTAAACCTTCAAGCTGCATACTGGACCCTATTCCAACTAAACTACTGAAAGAGCTGCTTCCTGTGCTTGGCCCTCCTATGTTGAACATAATAAACGGCTCTCTATCCACTGGATGTGTCCCAAACTCACTAAAAGTGGCAGTAATAAAGCCTCTCTTGAAAAAGCCAAACCTTGACCCAGAAAATATAAAAAACTATCGGCCTATATCGAATCTTCCATTCCTCTCAAAAATCTTAGAGAAGGCTGTTGCTCAGCAACTCACTGCCTTCCTGAAGACAAACAATGTATACGAAATGCTTCAGTCTGGTTTTAGACCCCATCATAGCACTGAGACGGCACTTGTGAAGGTGGTAAATGACATTTTAATGGCATCGGACCGAGGCTCTGCATCTGTCCTCGTGCTCCTAGATCTTAGTGCTGCTTTTGATACCATCGATCACCACATTCTTTTGGAGAGATTGGAAACCCAAATTGGTCTACACGGACATGTTCTGGCCTGGTTTAGATCTTATCTGTCGGAAAGATATCAGTTTGTCTCTGTGAATGGTTTGTCCTCTGACAAATCAACTGTAAATTTTCGGTGTTCCTCAAGGTTCCGTTTTAGGACCACTATTGTTCTCACTATATATTTGACCTCTTGGGGATGTTATTCGAAAACATAATGTAAACTTTCACTGCTATGCGGATGACACACAGCTGTACATTTCAATGAAACATGGTGAAGCCCCAAAATTGCCCTCACTAGAAGCATGTGTTTCAGACATAAGGAAGTGGATGGCTGCAAACTTTCTACTATTAAACTCGGACAAAACAGAGATGCTTGTTCTAGGTCCCAAGAAACAAAGAGATCTTCTGTTGAATCTGACAATTAATCTTAATGGTTGTACAGTCGTCTCAAATAAAACTGTGAAGGACCTCGGCGTTACTCTGGACCCTGATCTCTCTTTTGAAGAACATATCAAGACCATTTCGAGGACAGCTTTTTTCCATCTACGTAACATTGCAAAAATCAGAAACTTTCTGTCCAAAAATGATGCAGAAAAATTAATCCATGCTTTTGTCACTTCTAGGTTAGACTACTGCAATGCTCTATTTTCCGGCTACCCGGATAAAGCACTAAATAAACTTCAGTTAGTGCTAAATACGGCTGCTAGAATCCTGACTAGAACCAAAAAATTTGATCATATTACTCCAGTGCTAGCCTCTCTACACTGGCTTCCTGTCAAAGCAAGGGCTGATTTCAAGGTTTTACTGCTAACCTACAAAGCATTACATGGGCTTGCTCCTACCTATCTCTCTGATTTGGTCCTGCCGTACATACCTACACGTACGCTACGGTCACAAGACGCAGGCCTCCTAATTGTCCCTAGAATTTCTAAGCAAACAGCTGGAGGCAGGGCTTTCTCCTATAGAGCTCCATTTTTATGGAACGGTCTGCCTACCCATGTCAGAGACGCAAACTCGGTCTCAACCTTTAAGTCTTTACTGAAGACTCATCTCTTCAGTGGGTCATATGATTGAGTGTAGTCTGGCCCAGGAGTGGGAAGGTGAACGGAAAGGCTCTGGAGCAACGAACCGCCCTTGCTGTCTCTGCCTGGCCGGTTCCCCTCTTTCCACTGGGATTCTCTGCCTCTAACCCTATTACAGGGGCTGAGTCACTGGCTTGCTGGGGCTCTCTCATGCCGTCCCTGGAGGGGTGCGTCACCTGAGTGGGTTGATTCACTGTTGTGGTCATCCTGTCTGGGTTGGCGCCCCCCTTGGCTTGTGCCGTGGCGGAGATCTTTGTGGGCTATACTCAGCCTTGTCTCAGGATAGTAAGTTGGTGGTTGAAGATATCCCTCTAGTGGTGTGGGGGCTGTGCTTTGGCAAAGTGGGTGGGGTTATATCCTTCCTGTTTGGCCCTGTCCGGGGTGTCCTCGGATGGGGCCACAGTGTCTCCTGACCCCTCCTGTCTCAGCCTCCAGTATTTATGCTGCAGTAGTTTATGTGTGGGGGCTGGGGTCAGTTTGTTATATCTAGAGTACTTCTCCTGTCCTATTCGGTGTCCTGTGTGAATCTAAGTGTGCGTTCTCTAATTCTCTCCTTCTCTCTTTCTTTCTCTCTCTCGGAGGACCTGAGCCCTAGGACCATGCCCCAGGACTACCTGACATGATGACTCCTTGCTGTCCCCAGTCCACCTGGCCATGCTGCTGTTCCAGTTTCAACTGACCTGAGCCCTAGGACCATGCCCCAGGACTACCTGACATGATGACTCCTTGCTGTCCCCAGTCCACCTGGCCATGCTGCTGCTCCAGTTTCAACTTCCACCTGACTGTGCTGCTGCTCCAGTTTCAACTGTTCTGCATTATTATTATTCGACCATGCTGGTCATTTATGAACATTTGAACATCTTGGCCATGTTCTGTTATAATCTCCACCCGGCACAGCCAGAAGAGGACTGGCCACCCCACATAGCCTGGTTCCTCTCTAGGTTTCTTCCTAGGTTTTGGCCTTTCTAGGGAGTTTTTCCTAGCCACCGTGCTTCTACACCTGCATTGCTTGCTGTTTGGGGTTTTAGGCTGGGTTTCTGTACAGCACTTTGAGATATCAGCTGATGTACGAAGGGCTATATAAATACATTTGATTTGATTTGATTTGTTAGAGGGTAGCCAGGAACACAGGACACAGAGGTTAGAGGGTAGCCAGGAACACAGGACAGAGAGGTTAGAGGTTAGCCAGGAACACAGGACAGAGAGGTTAGAGGGTAGCCAGGAACACAGGACAGAGAGGTTAGAGGGTAGGTTATCAAGATGGTGTAGCAGTCGGACGTCTTGTCGTGTCGTGTCCCTTGTATATATCGTATATATCGTTTTTTTAACATATTTTTTAAAACATATTTTTCTTCGCATATCTTTTAAAACTTTTTGCTAAACCTCAACTTCTAAATACTCTCCTGCAACCCGCCTCACCCAATGTAGCTATTTTTTCTAAAGTACTTATATTTACTTCGGATCCGGATCCCCTCAACTGAAGCTAGCCAGCTAACTACCAGGTATCAGTCAGCAAACCATTGCTAGCGGTCTTCAGCTAACCGGTCATCAGCTAACCTTTAGCTCAGAAAGCTCTCGCCAGTTCGAACAACGCGACTAACCAGAGCATAACGGACCTATATTTTTATTTTTTATCCCCGGATTCCCACCGTAAACGGAACATTTTCAGCTGGATCTTCACAACTAGCTAACTAGCTAACCGCAACCCCGGATGATTACTCCTGGCTAGCGTTTCCACCCACTTAGCTTGAAGCTAGCCCGGCCAGAGCTCCTGTGCTACCACCGAAGCATACTCCTGGGCTACAATATCTGGACCCACGACCGGTCTATCGATGTCACCGCATGAAGAGGCATAAACAGACTCACCCCATCGCGATGCCCCCCAAAGGCTAACTTTCTAGCCCTTGCTATCTCCTTGCTTGCTAATTCAGTCTGCTAACTGCTAGCTTGTTTAGCCCCGGTCCGCTAACTGCTACCTTGTTTAGCCCCGGTCCGCTAACTGCTACCTTGTTTAGCCCCGGCCTACTAACTGTTAGCTTGTTAGCACAGGCCTGCTAACCGTCTGAATCGCCGCGTCCCAAACACTCACTGGACCCATATCTACTTTCAATCTCTTTTCGATTTTTAATTTGTTTATACCTTCCGGTAACCTGCCTCACCCAATGTGATACGGAATCGCTATTATTTTTCCATTAATCACGGTACTCCATTCTGCTTGTTTATGTTTTATCTGTCGGCCCCAGCCGCACTCAGGCTCTGTGTGTAGTTAATCCGACCCTCCCTGCCTAGTCAACGCCATTTTACCTGCTGTTGTTGTGCTAGCTGATTAGCTGTTGTTGTCTCACCTACTGTCTTAGCTACTGTTTTAGCTAGCTCTCCCAATTCAACACCTGTGATTACTGTATGCCTCGCTGTATGTCTCTCTCAAATGTCAATATGCCTTGTATACTGTTGTTCAGGTTAGTTATCATTGTTTTAGTTTACAATGGAGCCCCTAGTTCCACTCTTCATACCCCTGATACCTCCTTTGTCCCACCTCCCACACATGCGGTGACCTCACCCATTACAACCAGCATGTCCAGAGATACAACCTCTCTCATCTTCACCCAGTGCCTGGGCTTACCTCCGCTGTACCCGCACCCCACCATACCCCTGTCTGCGCATTATGCCCTGAATATATTCCACCATGCCCAGAAATCTGCTCCTTTTATTCTTTGTCCCCAACGCTCTAGGCGACCAGTTTTGATAGCCTTTAGCCGCACCCTCATTCTACTCCTCCTCTGTTCCGCGGGTGATGTGGAGGTAAACCCAGGCCCTGCATGTCCCCAGGCACCCTCATTTGTTGACTTCTGTGATTGAAAAAGCCTTGGTTTCATGCATGTCAACATCAGAAGCCTCCTCCCTAAGTTTGTTTTACTCACTGCTTTAGCACACTCTGCTAACCCTGATGTCCTTGCCATGTCTGAATCCTGGCTCAGGAAGGCCACCAAATATTCTGAGATTTCCATACCCAACTATAACATTTTCCGTCAAGATAGAACTGCCAAAGGGGGAGGAGTAGCAGTTTACTGCAGAGACAGCCTGCAAAGTAATGTCATACTTTCCAGGTCCATACCCAAACAGTTCGAACTACTAATGTTGAAAATTACTCTCTCCAGAAATAAGTCTCTCACTGTTGCCTCCTGCTACCGGCCCCAGCTGGCCATGCCTTCCGCCTGGCTACTCCAACCTCGGCCAACAGCTCCGCCCCCCCCGCAGCTACTCGCCCAAGCCTCTCCAGGTTCTCCTTTACCCAAATCCAGATAGCAGATGTTCTGAAAGAGCTGCAAAACCTGGACCTGTACAAATCAGCTGGGCTTGACAATCTGGACCCTCTATTTCTGAAACTATCCGCCGCCATTGTCGCAACCCCTATTACCAGCCTGTTCAACCTCTCTTTCATATCGTCTGAGATCCCCAAAAGGATTGGAAAGCTGCCATTGTCGCAACCCCAGTCATCCCCCTCTTCAAAGGGGGAGACACCCTGGACCCAAACTGTTACAGACCTATATCCATCCTGCCCTGCCTATCTAAGGTCTTCGAAAGCCAAGTCAACAAACAGGTCACTGACCATCTCGAATCCCACCGTACCTTCTCCGCTGTGCAATCTGGTTTCCGAGCCGGCCACGGGTGCACCTCAGCCACGCTCAAGGTACTAAACGATATCATAACTGCCATCGATAAAAGACAGTACTGTGCAGCCGTCTTCATCAACCTTGCCAAGGCTTTCGACTCTGTCAATCACCATATTCTTATCGGCAGACTCAGTAGCCTCGGTTTTTCGGATGACTGCCTTGCCTGGTTCACCAATTACTTTGCAGACAGAGTTCAGTGTGTCAAATCGGAGGGCGCTGTCCGGTCCTCTGGCAGTCTCTATGGGGGTGCCACAGGGTTCAATCCTCGGGCCGACTCTTTTCTCTGTATATATCAATGATGTTGCTCTTGCTGCGGGCGATTCCCTGATCCACCTCTACGCAGACGACACCATTCTATATACTTCCGGCCCGTCCTTGGACACTGTGCTATCTAACCTCCAAACGAGCTTCAATACCATACAACACTCCTTCCGTGGCCTCCAACTGCTCTTAAACGCTAGTAAAACCAAATGCATGCTTTTCAACCGTTCGCTGCCTGCACCCGCACGCCTGACCAGCATCACCACCCTGGATGGTTCCGACCTTGAATATGTGGACATCTATAAGTACCTAGGTGTCTGGCTAGACTGTAAACTCTCCTTCCAGACTCATATCAAACATCTCCAATCGAAAATCAAATCAAGAGTCGGCTTTCTATTCCGCAACAAAGCCTCCTTCACTCACGCCGCCAAACCTACCCTAGTAAAACTGACTATCCTACCGATCCTCGACTTCGGCGATGTCATCTACAAAATTGCTTCCAACACTCTACTCAGCAAACTGGATGCAGTTTATCACAGTGCCATCCGTTTTGTCACTAAAGCACTTTATACCACCACTGCGACTTGTATGCTCTAGTCGGCTGGCCCTCGCTACATATTCGTCGCCAGACTCGTCGCCAGACCCACTGGCTCCAGGTCATCTACAAGTCCATGCTAGGTAAAGCTCCGCCTTATCTCAGTTCACTGGTCACGATGGCAACACCCATCCGTATAACGCGCTCCAGCAGGTGTATCTCACTGATCATCCCTAAAGCCAACACCTCATTTGGCCGCCTTTCGTTCCAGTTCTCTGCTGCCTGTGACTGGAACGAATTGCAAAAATCGCTGAAGTTGGAGACTTTTATCTCCCTCACCAACTTCAAACATCTGCTATCTGAGCAGTTAACCGATCGCTGCAGCTGTACATAGTCTATCGGTAAATAGCCCACCCATTTTTACCTACCTCATCCCCATACTGTTTTTATTTATTTACTTTTCTGCTCTTTTGCACACCAATATCTCTACCTGTACATGACCATCTGATTATTTATCACTCCAGTGTTATTAATCTGCAAAATTGTAATTATTCGCCTACCTCCTCATGCCTTTTGCACACAATGTATATAGACTCTCTTTTTTTTCTACTGTGTTATTGACTTGTTAATTGGTATTGAATTGTTAACTGTGTTGTCTGTTCACACTGCTATGCTTTATCTTGGCCAGGTCGCAGTTGCAAATGAGAACTTGTTCTCAACTAGCCTACCTGGTTAAATAAAGGTGAAATAAATTTTTTTTTAAAGATGGTAGCCAGGGACACAGGACAGAGAGGTTAGAGGTTAGAGGGTAGCCAGGAACACAGGACAGAGAGGTTAGAGGGTAGCCAGGAACACAGGACAGAGAGGTTAGAGGTTAGAGGGTAGCCAGGAACACAGGGCAGAGAGGTTAGCCAGGAACACAGGACAGAGAGGTTAGAGGGTAGCCAGGAACTCAGGACAGAGAGGTTAGAGGTTAGACGTTAGAAGGTAGCGTTGAAGGGGACACAACACACCAGGAACAAGATGTCTTTGTTTCACTGCAGGAACACGGCACAACGAGTACAGACACGTAGTAGAGGTTGATATAACAGCATGGTCACAGAGTTGACGTAACAGAGTTGACATAAGAGAGTTAACGTAACAGAGTTGACATAAGAGAGTTGACATAACAGAGTTGACATAAGAGAGTTGACGTAAGAGAGTTGACGTAACAGAGTTGACGTAAGAGAGTTGCCGTAACAGAGTTGACATAACAGAGTTGACGTAACAGAGTTGACATAACAGAGTTGACGTAACAGAGTTGACGTAAGAGAGTTGAAGTAACAGAGTTGACGTAACATTGTTGATGTAAGAGTTGCCATTACTGAGTTGATGTAACAGAGTTGACATAACAGAGTTGACATAACAGAGTTGACATAACAGAGTTGACGTAACAGAGTTGACATAACAGAGTTGACATAACAGAGTTGACATAACAGAGTTGACGTAAGAGAGTTGACATAACAGAGTTGACTTAACAGAGTTGATGTAAAAGAGTTGACATAACAGAGTTGACATAACAGAGTTGACGTAACAGAGTTGACATAACAGAGTTGACATAACAGAGTTGACATAACAGAGTTGACGTACCAGAGTTGACATAACATAGTTGACATAACATAGTTGACATAACAGAGTTGACATAACAGAGTTGACATAACAAAGTTGACATACAGAACTGTACCTATATAGAAGTTGGTGACGGTCCTCATCTGCTGGTGCCTGGTGATAACGTGGATGACCAGAGAGTTCCCCACCAGGCCGATCAGCATGATGAGGCTGAACATGGTGGGCACCAGCCAGGCATCCACCAGCACCGGGGGTCCCTGGACATCCTGGTCCTCCAGAGAGGCTGACTGGTTACACAGTAAGCCTGAGAGGTCCGTTACGGCCAGGGGACGGAGGCTGCTGGGACCGGTCTCCACAGGGCTGTCCGTCATTATGCACAAGTACTGCAGCTAGTCCAATGCCCTAACCTAAAATAAGCAACAGTGGAAAAAGGATGTTAAAATATTTGTTCTATAATATCTTTTTCAAATTCATGCTCCAATCAAACGGAGACTTGATCTAACCCTGGTAAATAAAGGTAAAAATAATATCTAATTTCTGTTTGATCTGTGGTTAGAATAATTTATCAAAGCTAGAGGTCGAGTCACCTGTTCGGAGTATTCCTCTTTTAGCTCACTCCTACCAAGATGTTGAGGACACTCGACGGCCAGTTCAGATCTCACACAGGAGACGGTCAATGTTCGCTCCAGTGTCCTCCTTCACCCTGGTCAATCTGTAGAATATCAGCTCTCAGTTCAAAGCACCACTCTGTCAAAGCCACAGCAATGGACAGACAGACAGCACTGACTTCAGAGGTAGAGAGAAGAGAGGAGTGGTGAGAAGAGAGGGGAGGGGGTAGAGAGAAGAGAGGGGAGGGGAGAGGGTAGAGAGAAGAGAGGGGAGGGGAGGGGTGGCAAGAAGAGAGAGGAGGGGTAGAGAGAAGAGAGGGGAGGGGAAGGGGGTAGAGAGAAGAGAGGGGAGGGGAGAGGGTAGAGAGAAGAGAGGGGAGGGGAGGGGTGGCAAGAAGAGAGAGGAGGGGGTAGAGAGAAGAGAGGGGAGGGGAAGGGGGTAGAGAGAAGAGAGGGGAGGGGGGAGAGGGTAGAGAGAAGAGAGAGGGGAGGGGGTGGCGAGAAGAGAGAGGAGGGGGGGTAGAGAGAAGAGAGAGGGGAGGGGAAGGGGTAGAGAGTAGAGAGGGGAGGGGAGAGGGTAGAGAGAAGAGAGGGGAGGGGGTAGAGAGAAGAGAGGGAAGGGGAAGGGCGTAGAGACAAGAGAGGGGAGGGGGAGGGGAAGGGGGTAGAGAGAAGAGAGGAGGGGAGAGAAGAGAGGGGTAGAGAGAAGAGAGTGAAGGGGGTAGAGAGAAGAGAGGGGGGGTAGAGAGAAGAGAGGGGAGGGGAAGGGGGAAGAGAGAAGAGAGGGGAGGGGAGAGGGTAGAGAGAAGAGAGGGACAGGGGTAGAGAGAAGAGAGGGACAGGGGTAGAGAGAAGAGAGGGGGAAGAGAGAAGAGAGGGGAGGGGGAAGAGAGAAGAGAGGGGAGGGGGTAGAGAGAAGAGAGGGAGGGGGGAGGGGTAGAGAGAGAGAGAGGGGGAGGGTAGAGAGAAGAGAGGGAGGGGAGAGGGTAGAGAGAAGAGAGGGGGAGGGGGTAGAGAGAAGAGAGGGAGGGGAGGGGTAGAGAGAGGGGAGAGAGAGAAGAGGAGGGAGGGGAAGGGGGGGAGAGAAGGGAGGGGGTAGAGAGAAGAGAGGGGAGGGAGAGGGTAGAGAGAGAGAGAGAGGGGAGGAAGGAGGGGGGTAGAGAGAAGAGAGGGGAGGGGACAGGGTAGAGAGAAGAGAGGGGAGGGGGTAGGGGAGGGGAGGGGGGTTGGCGAGAAGAGAGGGGAGGGGTAGAGAGAAGAGAGGGGAGGGGTAGGGGTAGAGAGAAGAGAGGGAGGGGGTAGAGAGAAGAGAGGGGGGTAGGAAGAGGGGGTAGAGAGAAGAGAGGGGGGAGAGAAGAGGGGAAGGGGGTAGAGAGAAGAGAGGGGAGGGGAGAGGGTAGAGAGAAGAGAGGGGAGGGGTAGAGAGAAGAGAGGGGGAGGAGGAGAGGGTAGAGAGAAGAGAGGGGAGGGGGTAGAGAGAAGATAGGGGAGGGGAGGGGTTAGCAAGAAGAGAGGGGAGGGGAAGAGAGAAGAGAGGGGAGGGGAGAGGGTAGAGAGAAGAGAGGGGAGGGGTAGAGAGAAGAAAGGGGATAGTAGGGAGAGAAGAGAGGGGAGGGGGAGTTATACCATACTATATACAGGGTCACATACCATACTATATACAGGGGATAGTCAGTTAGTACCAGAGAAGAGAGGGGAGGGGAAGGGGGTAGAGAGAATAGAGGGGGAGGGGGAGAGGGTAGTTAATACCATAGATATAGAGGGGAGGGGAAGGGGGGTAGAGTTAAGACCAGGGAATACTATAAGGGGGTTAGAGATAATAACAGGGGAGGGTCAGTAGAGTTATATAGAGGGGAGTACCATACTATATACAGGGTCAGTTAGTACCATACCATACTATATACAGGGGTAAGAGAGAAGATAGGGGAGGGGAAGGGGGGTAGATACTAATACAGGGTAGGTTAATACCATACTATATACAGGGAGGTTAATACCATACTATATACAGGGTCAGTTAATACCATACTATATACAGGGATAATACCATACTATATACAGGGAAGGGTCAGTTAATACCATACTATATACAGGGGTTAAGACATAAGAGAGGGGAGTTAACTACAGGGGTTAAGACCGGAAGAGAGGGTCAGTAGTTATATACAGGGGAGGGGGTATATAGGGGAGTTATATACAGGGTCAGAGATACCATACTATATACAGGGTCAGTTAGTACCATACTATATACAGGGTCAGTTAATACCATACTATATACAGGGTCAGTTAATACCATACTATATACAGGGTCAGTTAATACCATACTATATACAGGGTCAGTTAATACCATACTATATACAGGGTCAGTTAATACCATACTATATACAGGGTCAATTAATACCATACTATATACAGGGTCAGTTAATACCATACTATATACAGGGTCAGTTAGTACCATACTATATACAGGGTTAGTTAGTACCATAATATATACAGGGTCAGTAGTTATATGCAGGTTCAGTTACAGGAGTGATAGTGGTAGATATGTCTACAGGTAACTGGAGTGGTAGATATGTATACAGGTTACTGGAGTGGTAGATATGTCTACAGGTTACTGGAGTGGTAGATATGTCTACAGGTTACTGGAGTGGTAGATATGTCTACAGGTAACTGGAGTGGTAGATATGTCTACAGGTTACTGGAGTGGTAGATATGTCTACAGGTTACTGGAGTGGTAGATATGTCTACAGGTTACTGGAGTGGTAGATATGTCTACAGGTTACTGGAGTGGTAGATATGTCTACAGGTTACTGGAGTGGTAGATATGTCTACAGGTTACTGGAGTGGTAGATATGTCTACAGGTTACTGGAGTGGTAGATATGTCTACAGGTTACTGGAGTGGTTAGATATGTCTACAGGTTACTGGAGTGGTAGATATGTCTACAGGTTACTGGAGTGGTAGATATGTCTACAGGTTACTGGAGTGGTAGATATGTCTACTGGAGTGGTAGATATGGTTACTGGAGTGGTAGATATGTCTACAGGTTACTGGAGTGGTAGATATGTCTACAGGTTACTGGAGTGGTAGATATGTCTACAGGTTACTGGAGTGGTAGATATGTCTACAGGTTACTGGAGTGGTGGTAGATATGTCTACAGGTTACTGGAGTGGTAGATATGTCTACAGGTTACTGGAGTGGTGATATGAGGTTACTGGGTAGATATGTCTACAGGTTACTGGAGGGGTAGATATGTCTACAGGTTACTGGAGTGGAGGTGGTAGATATGTCTACAGGTTACTGGAGGGGTAGATATGTCTACAGGTTACTGGAGGGAGATATGACAGGTTAGGGAGAGGGTAGAGAGAAGGAGGGGAGGGGAGAGGGTAGAGAGAAGAGAGGGAGGGAAGGGGTAGAGAAGAAGAGAGGGGAAGGGGGTAGAGAGAAGAGAGGGAAGGGGAGGGGGTAGAGAGAAGAGAGGGAAGGGGAAGGGGGTAGAGAGAAGAGGGGAAGGGGAAGGGGGTAGAGAGAAGAGAGGGAAGGGGAAGGGGGTAGAGAGAAGAGAGGGAAAGGGAAGGGGGTAGAGAGAAGAGAGGGGGAAGGGGGAAGAGAGAGGGGAAGGGAGAGGAAGAGAGGGGGGGGAGAGAAGATAGGGGAGGGGGAGGGGGTAGAGGGAAGAGAGGGGAGGGGAAGGAGAAGAGAGAAGAGAGGGGAAGGGGTAGACGGAAGAGAGGGGAGAGGGGAAGGGGTAGACGGAAGAGAGGGGAGAGGGGAGGGGGTAGATAGGGGAGAGGGAGGGAGAGATACCATACTATATACTGGGTCAGTTAGTACCATACTATATACAGGGTCAGCTAATACCATACTATATACAGGGATAGTTAATACCATACTATATACAGGGTCAGTTAGTACCATACTATATACAGGGTCAGTTAATACCATACTATGTACAGGGATAGTTAATACCATACTATATACAGGGTCAGTTAATACCATACTATATACAGGGTCAGTTAATACCATACTATGTACAGGGATAGTTAATACTATACTATATACAGGGTCATTTAATACCATACTATATACAGGGTCAGTTAATACTATACTATATACAGGGTCAGTAGTTATATACAGGGTCAGTTAATACCATACTATATACAGGGTCAGTTAATACCACACTATATACAGGGTCAGTTAGTACCATACTATATACAGGGTCAGTTAATACCATACTATATACAGGGTCTGTTAATACCATACTATATACTGGGTCAGTTAGTACCATACTATATACAGGGTCAGTTAGTATCATACTATATACAGGGTCAGGTTAATACCATACTATATACAGGGCCAGGTTAATACCATACTATATACAGGGTCAGTTAATACCATACTATATACTGGGTCAGTTAATACCATACTATATACAGGGTCAGTTAATACCATACTATATACAGGGTCAGTTAATACCATAATATATACAGGGTCAGTTAATACCATAATATATACAGGGTCAGTAGTTATATGCAGGTTCAGTTACAGGAGTGATAGTGGTAGATATATATACAGGTTACTGGAGTGGTAGATATATATACAGGTTACTGGAGGGGTAGTGGTAGATATATATACAGGTTACTGAAGTGGTAGATATGTCTACAGGTTCAGTTAATAGATATATATACAGGTTACTGTTAGTGGTAGATACTAGGTTACTGGGTGGTAGATATGTCCATAGGTTACAGGGTGGTTAATACCATACTATATACAGTGGTTGATATGTCTACAGGTTACTGGAGTGGTCAGATATGTCTACCAGGTTACTATATACAGGGATATGTTACAGGTTACTGGATGGTAGATATGTCTACAGGTTACAGTAGATATGTCAGGTTCAGTTTACTGGATAGTGGTAGATATGTCTACAGGTTACTGGAGTGGTAGATATGTCTACAGGTTACTGGAGTGGTAGATATGTCTATAGGTTACTGGAGTGGTAGATATGTCTACAGGTTACTGGAGTGGTAGATATGTCTACAGGTTACTGGAGTGGTAGATATGTCTACAGGTTACTGGAGTGGTAGATATGTCTACAGGTTACTGGAGTGGTAGTGGTATATATGTCTACAGGTTACTGGAGGGGTAGTGGTAGATATGTCTACAGGTTATTGGAGTGGTAGATATGTCTACAGGTTACTGGAGTGGTAGATATGTCTACAGGTTACTGGAGTGGTATATATGTCTACAGGTTACTGGAGTGGTAGATATGTCTACAGGTTACTGGAGTGGTAGATATGTCTACAGGTTACTGGAGTGGTAGATATGTCTATATGTTACTGGAGTGGTAGATATGTCTACAGGTTACTGGAGTGGTAGATATGTCTACAGGTTACTGGAGTGGTAGATATATATACAGGTTACTGGAGGGGTAGTGGTAGATATATATACAGGTTACTGGAGTGGTAGATATGTCTACAGGTAACTGGAGTGGTAGATATGTCTACAGGTAACTGGAGTGGTAGATATGTCTATAGGTTTCTGGAGTGGTAGATATGTCTACAGGTTACTGGAGTGGTAGATATGTCTATAGGTTTCTGGAGTGGTAGATATGTCTACAGGTTACTGGAGTGGTTGATATGTCTACAGGTTATTGGAGTGGTAGATATGTCTACAGGTTACTGGAGTGGTAGATATGTCTACAGGTTACTGGAGTGGTAGATATGTCTACAGGTTACTGGAGTGGTAGATATGTCTACAGGTTACTGGAATGGTTGATATGTCTACAGGTTACTGGAGTGGTAGATATGTCTATAGGTTACTGGAGTGGTAGATATGTCTACAGGTTACTGGAGTGGAGGTGGTAGATATGTCTACAGGTTACTGGAGGGGTAGATATGTCTACAGGTTACTGGAGTGGAGGTGGTAGATATGTCTACAGGTTACTGGAGGGGTAGATATGTCTACAGGTTACTGGAGAGAGAAGAGAGGGGAGGGGAGAGGGTAGAGAGAAGAGAGGGGAGGGGAAGGGGGTAGAGAGAAGAGAGGGAAGGGGAAGGGGGTAGAGAGAAGAGAGGGAAGGGGAAGGGGGTAGAGAGAAGAGAGGGAAGGGGAAGGGGGTAGAGAGAAGAGAGGGAAGGGGAAGGGGGTAGAGAGAAGAGAGGGAAGGGGAAGGGGGTAGAGAGAAGAAGAGGGGGAGGGGGTAGAGAGAAGAGAGGGGAGGGGGTAGAGAGAAGATAGGGGAGGGGAGGGGGTAGAGGGAAGAGAGGGGAGGGGAAGGAGAAGAGAGGGAAGGGGTAGACGGAAGAGAGGGGAGAGGGGAAGGGGTAGACGGAAGAGAGGGGAGAGGGGAGGGGGTAGATAGGGGAGAGGGGAGGGGAGAGATACCATACTATATACTGGGTCAGTTAGTACCATACTATATACAGGGTCAGCTAATACCATACTATATACAGGGATAGTTAATACCATACTATATACAGGGTCAGTTAGTACCATACTATATACAGGGTCAGTTAATACCATACTATGTACAGGGATAGTTAATACCATACTATATACAGGGTCAGTTAATACCATACTATATACAGGGTCAGTTAATACCATACTATGTACAGGGATAGTTAATACTATACTATATACAGGGTCATTTAATACCATACTATATACAGGGTCAGTTAATACTATACTATATACAGGGTCAGTAGTTATATACAGGGTCAGTTAATACCATACTATATACAGGGTCAGTTAATACCACACTATATACAGGGTCAGTTAGTACCATACTATATACAGGGTCAGTTAATACCATACTATATACAGGGTCTGTTAATACCATACTATATACTGGGTCAGTTAGTACCATACTATATACAGGGTCAGTTAGTATCATACTATATACAGGGTCAGGTTAATACCATACTATATACAGGGTCAGTTAATACCATACTATATACAGGGTTAGTTAGTACCATAATATATACAGGGTCAGTAGTTATATGCAGGTTCAGTTACAGGAGTGATAGTGGTAGATATGTCTACAGGTAACTGGAGTGGTAGATATGTATACAGGTTACTGGAGTGGTAGATATGTCTATAGGTTTCTGGAGTGGTAGATATGTCTACAGGTTACTGGAGTGGTAGATATGTCTACAGGTTACTGGAGTGGTAGATATGTCTACAGGTAACTGGAGTGGTAGATATGTCTACAGGTTACTGGAGTGGTTGATATGTCTACAGGTTACTGGAGTGGTAGATATGTCTACAGGTTACTGGAGTGGTAGATATGTCTACAGGTTACTGGAGTGGTAGATATGTCTACAGGTTACTGGAGTGGTAGATATGTCTACAGGTTACTGGAGTGGTAGATATGTCTACAGGTTACTGGAGTGGTTGATATGTCTACAGGTTACTGGAGTGGTAGATATGTCTATAGGTTTCTGGAGTGGTTGATATGTCTACAGGTTACTGGAGTGGTAGATATGTCTATAGGTTACTGGAGTGGTTGATATGTCTACAGGTTACTGGAGTGGTAGATATGTCTACAGGTTACTGGAGTGGTAGATATGTCTACAGGTTACTGGAGTGGTAGATATGTCTATAGGTTACTGGAGTGGTAGATATGTCTACAGGTTACTGGAGTGGTAGATATGTCTATAGGTTACTGGAGTGGTAGATATGTCTACAGGTTACTGGAGTGGTAGATATGTCTACAGGTTACTGGAGTGGTATATATGTCTACAGGTTACTGGAGGGGTAGTGGTAGATATGTCTACAGGTTACTGGAGTGGTATATATGTCTACAGGTTACTGGAGGGGTAGTGGTAGATATGTCTACAGGTTACTGGAGTGGTAGATATGTCTACAGGTTACTGGAGTGGTAGATATGTCTACAGGTTACTGGAGTGGTAGATATGTCTACAGGTTACTGGAGTGGTAGATATGTCTACAGGTAACTGGAGTGGTAGATATGTCTATAGGTTTCTGGAGTGGTAGATATGTCTACAGGTTACTGGAGTGGTTGATATGTCTACAGGTTACTGGAGTGGTAGATATGTCTATAGGTTTCTGGAGTGGTAGATATTGCTACAGGTTACTGGAGTGGAGGTGGTAGATATGTCTACAGGTTACTGGAGGGGTAGATATGTCTACAGGTTACTGGAGTGGTAGATATGTCTACAGGTTACTGGAGTGGTAGATATGTCTACAGGTTACTGGAGTGGTAGATATGTCTACAGGTTACTGGAGTGATAAATATGTCTACAGGTTACTGGAGTGGTAGATATGTCTACAGGTTACTGGAGTGGTAGATATGTCTATAGGTTTCTGGAGTGGTAGATATGTCTACAGGTTACTGGAGTGGAGGTGGTAGATATGTCTACAGGTTACTGGAGTGGTAGATATGTCTACAGGTTACTGGAGTGGAGGTGGTAGATATGTCTACAGGTTACTGGAGGGGTAGATATGTCTACAGGTTACTGGAGTGGTAGATATGTCTACAGGTTACTGGAGTGGTAGATATGTCTACAGGTTACTGGAGTGGTAGATATGTCTACAGGTTACTGGAGTGGTAGATATGTCTACAGGTTACTGAAGTGGTAGATACGTATACAGGTTACTAGAGTGGTAAAAATGTCTACAGGTTACTGGAGTGGTAGATATGTCTACAGGTTACTGGAGTGGTAGACATGTCTACAGGTTACTGGAGTGGTAGTGGTAGATATGTCTACAGGTTACTGGAGTGGTAAATATGTCTACAGGTTACTGGAGTGGGAGTGGTAGATATGTCTACAGGTTACTGGAGTGGTAGGGGTAGATATGTCTACAGGTTACTGGAGTGGTAGATATATCTACAGGTTACTGGAGTGGTAGATATGTCTAAAGGTTACTGGAGTGGTAGTGGTATATATGTCTACAGGTTACTGGAGGGGTAGTGGTAGATATGTCTACAGGTTACTGGAGTGGTAGATATGTCTACAGGTTACTGGAGTGGTATATATGTCTACAGGTTACTGGAGTGGTAGATATGTCTATAGGTTACTGGAGTGGTAGATATGTCTACAGGTTACTGGAGTGGTAGATATGTCTACAGGTTACTGGAGTGGAAGTGGTAGATATGTCTACAGGTTACTGGAGTGGTAGATATATATACAGGTTACTGGAATGGTAGATATGTCTACAGGTTACTGGAGTGGTAGATATGTCTACAGGTTACTGGAGTGGTAGATATGTCTACAGGTTACTGGAGTGGAAGTGGTAGATATGTCTACAGGTTACTGAAGTGGTAGATACGTATACAGGTTACTGGAGTGGTAGTGGTAGATATGTCTACATGTTACTGGAGTGGTAGACATGTCTACAGGTTACTGGAGTGGTAGTGGTAGATATGTCTACAGGTTACTGGAGTGGTAGATATGTCTATAGGTTACTGGAGTGGTAGTGGTAGATATGTCTATAGGTTACTGGAGTGGTAAATATGTCTACAGGTTACTGGAGTGGTAGATATGTCTACAGGTTACTGGAGTGGTAGTGGTAGATATGTCTACAGTTTTCTGGAGTGGTAGATATGTTTACAGGTTTCTGGAGTGGTAGATATGTCTACAGGTTACTGGAGTGGTAGATATGTCTACAGGTTACTGGAGTGGTAGATATGTCTACAGGTTACTGGAGTGGTTGATATGTCTACAGGTTACTGGAGTGGTTGATATGTCTACAGGTTACTGGAGTGGTAGATATGTCTACAGGTTACTGGAGTGGTAGATATGTCTACAGGTTACTGGAGTGGTAGATATGTCTACAGGTTACTGGAGTGGTAGATATGTCTACAGGTTACTGGAGTGGTTGATATGTCTACAGGTTACTGGAGTGGTAGATATGTCTATAGGTTTCTGGAGTGGTTGATATGTCTACAGGTTACTGGAGTGGTAGATATGTCTATAGGTTACTGGAGTGGTTGATATGTCTACAGGTTACTGGAGTGGTAGATATGTCTACAGGTTACTGGAGTGGTAGATATGTCTACAGGTTACTGGAGTGGTAGATATGTCTATAGGTTACTGGAGTGGTAGATATGTCTACAGGTTACTGGAGTGGTAGATATGTCTATAGGTTACTGGAGTGGTAGATATGTCTACAGGTTACTGGAGTGGTAGATATGTCTACAGGTTACTGGAGTGGTATATATGTCTACAGGTTACTGGAGGGGTAGTGGTAGATATGTCTACAGGTTACTGGAGTGGTATATATGTCTACAGGTTACTGGAGGGGTAGTGGTAGATATGTCTACAGGTTACTGGAGTGGTAGATATGTCTACAGGTTACTGGAGTGGTAGATATGTCTACAGGTTACTGGAGTGGTAGATATGTCTACAGGTTACTGGAGTGGTAGATATGTCTATAGGTTACTGGATTGGTTGATATGTCTACAGGTTACTGGAGTGGTAGATATGTCTACAGGTTACTGGAGTGGTAGATATGTCTACAGGTTACTGGAGTGGTTGATATGTCTACAGGTTACTGGAGTGGTAGATATGTCTATAGGTTTCTGGAGTGGTAGATATTGCTACAGGTTACTGGAGTGGAGGTGGTAGATATGTCTACAGGTTACTGGAGGGGTAGATATGTCTACAGGTTACTGGAGTGGTAGATATGTCTACAGGTTACTGGAGTGGTAGATATGTCTACAGGTTACTGGAGTGGTAGATATGTCTACAGGTTACTGGAGTGATAAATATGTCTACAGGTTACTGGAGTGGTAGATATGTCTACAGGTTGCTGGAGTGGTAGATATGTCTATAGGTTTCTGGAGTGGTAGATATGTCTACAGGTTACTGGAGTGGAGGTGGTAGATATGTCTACAGGTTACTGGAGTGGTAGATATGTCTATAGGTTTCTGGAGTGGTAGATATTGCTACAGGTTACTGGAGTGGAGGTGGTAGATATGTCTACAGGTTACTGGAGGGGTAGATATGTCTACAGGTTACTGGAGTGGTAGATATGTCTACAGGTTACTGGAGTGGTAGATATGTCTACAGGTTACTGGAGTGGTAGATATGTCTACAGGTTACTGGAGTGATAAATATGTCTACAGGTTACTGGAGTGGTAGATATGTCTACAGGTTACTGGAGTGGTAGATATGTCTATAGGTTTCTGGAGTGGTAGATATGTCTACAGGTTACTGGAGTGGAGGTGGTAGATATGTCTACAGGTTACTGGAGGGGTAGATATGTCTACAGGTTACTGGAGTGGTAGATATGTCTACAGGTTACTGGAGTGGTAGATATGTCTACAGGTTACTGGAGTGGTAGATATGTCTACAGGTTACTGGAGTGGTAGATATGTCTACAGGTTACTGGAGTGGTAGATATGTCTACAGGTTACTGAAGTGGTAGATACGTATACAGGTTACTAGAGTGGTAAAAATGTCTACAGGTTACTGGAGTGGTAGATATGTCTACAGGTTACTGGAGTGGTAGACATGTCTACAGGTTACTGGAGTGGTAGTGGTAGATATGTCTACAGGTTACTGGAGTGGTAAATATGTCTACAGGTTACTGGAGTGGGAGTGGTAGATATGTCTACAGGTTACTGGAGTGGTAGGGGTAGATATGTCTACAGGTTACTGGAGTGGTAGATATGTCTACAGGTTACTGGAGTGGTAGATATATCTACAGGTTACTGGAGTGGTAGTGGTATATATGTCTACAGGTTACTGGAGGGGTAGTGGTAGATATGTCTACAGGTTACTGGAGTGGTAGATATGTCTACAGGTTACTGGAGTGGTAGATATGTCTACAGGTTACTGGAGTGGAAGTGGTAGATATGTCTACAGGTTACTGGAGTGGTATATATATATACAGGTTACTGGAGTGGTAGATATGTCTACAGGTTACTGGAGTGGAAGTGGTAGATATGTCTACAGGTTACTGGAGTGGTAGATATGTCTACAGGTTACTGGAGTGGTATATATGTCTACAGGTTACTGGAGTGGTAGATATGTCTATAGGTTACTGGAGTGGTAGATATGTCTACAGGTTACTGGAGTGGTAGATATGTCTACAGGTTACTGGAGTGGAAGTGGTAGATACGTCTACAGGTTACTGGAGTGGTAGAGATATATACAGGTTACTGGAGTGGTAGATATGTCTACAGGTTACTGGAGTGGAAGTGGTAGATATGTCTACAGGTTACTGGAGTGGTAGATATGTCTACAGGTTACTGGAGTGGTAGATATGTCTACAGGTTACTGAAGTGGTAGATATGTCTACAGGTTACTGGAGTGGAAGTGGTAGATATGTCTACAGGTTACTGGAGTGGTAGACATGTCTACAGGTTACTGGAGTGGTAGTGGTAGATATGTCTACAGGTTACTGGAGTGGTAGATATGTCTATAGGTTACTGGAGTGGTAGTGGTAGATATGTCTATAGGTTACTGGAGTGGTAAATATGTCTA
This sequence comes from Oncorhynchus tshawytscha, assembly GCF_018296145.1. Taxonomy (NCBI): domain Eukaryota; kingdom Metazoa; phylum Chordata; class Actinopteri; order Salmoniformes; family Salmonidae; genus Oncorhynchus; species Oncorhynchus tshawytscha. The sequence goes on from NC_056432.1 coordinate 1,451,136, forward strand.
CAGGTTACTGGAGTGGTAGATATGTCTACAGGTTACTGGAGTGGTAGTGGTAGATATGTCTACAGTTTTCTGGAGTGGTAGATATGTTTACAGGTTTCTGGAGTGGTAGATATGTCTACAGGTTACTGGAGTGGTAGATATGTCTACAGGTTACTGGAGTGGTAGATATGTCTACAGGTTACTGGAGTGGTTGATATGTCTACAGGTTACTGGAGTGGTTGATATGTCTACAGGTTACTGGAGTGGTAGATATGTCTACAGGTTACTGGAGTGGTAGATATGTCTACAGGTTACTGGAGTGGTAGATATGTCTATAGGTTTCTGGAGTGGTTGATATGTCTACAGGTTACTGGAGTGGTAGATATGTCTATAGGTTACTGGAGTGGTTGATATGTCTACAGGTTACTGGAGTGGTAGATATGTCTACAGGTTACTGGAGTGGTAGATATGTCTACAGGTTACTGGAGTGGTAGATATGTCTATAGGTTACTGGAGTGGTAGATATGTCTACAGGTTACTGGAGTGGTAGATATGTCTATAGGTTACTGGAGTGGTAGATATGTCTACAGGTTACTGGAGTGGTAGATATGTCTACAGGTTACTGGAGTGGTATATATGTCTACAGGTTACTGGAGGGGTAGTGGTAGATATGTCTACAGGTTACTGGAGTGGTATATATGTCTACAGGTTACTGGAGGGGTAGTGGTAGATATGTCTACAGGTTACTGGAGTGGTAGATATGTCTACAGGTTACTGGAGTGGTAGATATGTCTACAGGTTACTGGAGTGGTAGATATGTCTACAGGTTACTGGAGTGGTAGATATGTCTATAGGTTACTGGATTGGTTGATATGTCTACAGGTTACTGGAGTGGTAGATATGTCTACAGGTTACTGGAGTGGTTGATATGTCTACAGGTTACTGGAGTGGTAGATATGTCTATAGGTTTCTGGAGTGGTAGATATTGCTACAGGTTACTGGAGTGGAGGTGGTAGATATGTCTACAGGTTACTGGAGGGTAGATATGTCTACAGGTTACTGGAGTGGTAGATATGTCTACAGGTTACTGGAGTGGTAGATATGTCTACAGGTTACTGGAGTGGTAGATATGTCTACAGGTTACTGGAGTGATAAATATGTCTACAGGTTACTGGAGTGGTAGATATGTCTACAGGTTACTGGAGTGGTAGATATGTCTATAGGTTTCTGGAGTGGTAGATATGTCTACAGGTTACTGGAGTGGAGGTGGTAGATATGTCTACAGGTTACTGGAGTGGTAGATATGTCTACAGGTTACTGGAGTGGAGGTGGTAGATATGTCTACAGGTTACTGGAGTGGTAGATATGTCTACAGGTTACTGGAGTGGTAGATATGTCTACAGGTTACTGGAGTGGTAGATATGTCTACAGGTTACTGGAGTGGTAGATATGTCTACAGGTTACTGAAGTGGTAGATACGTATACAGGTTACTAGAGTGGTAAAAATGTCTACAGGTTACTGGAGTGGTAGATATGTCTACAGGTTACTGGAGTGGTAGACATGTCTACAGGTTACTGGAGTGGTAGTGGTAGATATGTCTACAGGTTACTGGAGTGGTAAATATGTCTACAGGTTACTGGAGTGGGAGTGGTAGATATGTCTACAGGTTACTGGAGTGGTAGGGGTAGATATGTCTACAGGTTACTGGAGTGGTAGATATGTCTACAGGTTACTGGAGTGGTAGATATATCTACAGGTTACTGGAGTGGTAGTGGTATATATGTCTACAGGTTACTGGAGGGGTAGTGGTAGATATGTCTACAGGTTACTGGAGTGGTAGATATGTCTACAGGTTACTGGAGTGGTAGATATGTCTACAGGTTACTGGAGTGGAAGTGGTAGATATGTCTACAGGTTACTGGAGTGGTATATATATATACAGGTTACTGGAGTGGTAGATATGTCTACAGGTTACTGGAGTGGAAGTGGTAGATATGTCTACAGGTTACTGGAGTGGTAGATATGTCTACAGGTTACTGGAGTGGTAGATATGTCTACAGGTTACTGAAGTGGTAGATACGTATACAGGTTACTGGAGTGGTAGTGGTAGATATGTCTACATGTTACTGGAGTGGTAGACATGTCTACAGGTTACTGGAGTGGTAGTGGTAGATATGTCTACAGGTTACTGGAGTGGTAGATATGTCTATAGGTTACTGGAGTGGTAGTGGTAGATATGTCTATAGGTTACTGGAGTGGTAGTGGTAGATATGTCTATAGGTTACTGGAGTGGTAAATATGTCTACAGGTTACTGGAGTGGTAGATATGTCTACAGGTTACTGGAGTGGTAGTGGTAGATATGTCTACAGTTTTCTGGAGTGGTAGATATGTTTACAGGTTTCTGGAGTGGTAGATATGTCTACAGGTTACTGGAGTGGTAGATATGTCTACAGGTTACTGGAGTGGTAGATATGTCTACAGGTTACTGGAGTGGTTGATATGTCTACAGGTTACTGGAGTGGTTGATATGTCTACAGGTTACTGGAGTGGTAGATATGTCTACAGGTTACTGGAGTGGTAGATATGTCTACAGGTTACTGGAGTGGTAGATATGTCTATAGGTTTCTGGAGTGGTTGATATGTCTACAGGTTACTGGAGTGGTAGATATGTCTATAGGTTACTGGAGTGGTTGATATGTCTACAGGTTACTGGAGTGGTAGATATGTCTACAGGTTACTGGAGTGGTAGATATGTCTACAGGTTACTGGAGTGGTAGATATGTCTATAGGTTACTGGAGTGGTAGATATGTCTACAGGTTACTGGAGTGGTAGATATGTCTATAGGTTACTGGAGTGGTAGATATGTCTACAGGTTACTGGAGTGGTAGATATGTCTACAGGTTACTGGAGTGGTATATATGTCTACAGGTTACTGGAGGGGTAGTGGTAGATATGTCTACAGGTTACTGGAGTGGTATATATGTCTACAGGTTACTGGAGGGGTAGTGGTAGATATGTCTACAGGTTACTGGAGTGGTAGATATGTCTACAGGTTACTGGAGTGGTAGATATGTCTACAGGTTACTGGAGTGGTAGATATGTCTACAGGTTACTGGAGTGGTAGATATGTCTATAGGTTACTGGATTGGTTGATATGTCTACAGGTTACTGGAGTGGTAGATATGTCTACAGGTTACTGGAGTGGTTGATATGTCTACAGGTTACTGGAGTGGTAGATATGTCTATAGGTTTCTGGAGTGGTAGATATTGCTACAGGTTACTGGAGTGGAGGTGGTAGATATGTCTACAGGTTACTGGAGGGGTAGATATGTCTACAGGTTACTGGAGTGGTAGATATGTCTACAGGTTACTGGAGTGGTAGATATGTCTACAGGTTACTGGAGTGGTAGATATGTCTACAGGTTACTGGAGTGATAAATATGTCTACAGGTTACTGGAGTGGTAGATATGTCTACAGGTTACTGGAGTGGTAGATATGTCTATAGGTTTCTGGAGTGGTAGATATGTCTACAGGTTACTGGAGTGGAGGTGGTAGATATGTCTACAGGTTACTGGAGTGGTAGATATGTCTACAGGTTACTGGAGTGGAGGTGGTAGATATGTCTACAGGTTACTGGAGTGGTAGATATGTCTACAGGTTACTGGAGTGGTAGATATGTCTACAGGTTACTGGAGTGGTAGATATGTCTACAGGTTACTGGAGTGGTAGATATGTCTACAGGTTACTGAAGTGGTAGATACGTATACAGGTTACTAGAGTGGTAAAAATGTCTACAGGTTACTGGAGTGGTAGATATGTCTACAGGTTACTGGAGTGGTAGACATGTCTACAGGTTACTGGAGTGGTAGTGGTAGATATGTCTACAGGTTACTGGAGTGGTAAATATGTCTACAGGTTACTGGAGTGGGAGTGGTAGATATGTCTACAGGTTACTGGAGTGGTAGGGGTAGATATGTCTACAGGTTACTGGAGTGGTAGATATGTCTACAGGTTACTGGAGTGGTAGATATATCTACAGGTTACTGGAGTGGTAGATATATCTACAGGTTACTGGAGTGGTAGTGGTATATATGTCTACAGGTTACTGGAGGGGTAGTGGTAGATATGTCTACAGGTTACTGGAGTGGTAGATATGTCTACAGGTTACTGGAGTGGTAGATATGTCTACAGGTTACTGGAGTGGAAGTGGTAGATATGTCTACAGGTTACTGGAGTGGTATATATATATACAGGTTACTGGAGTGGTAGATATGTCTACAGGTTACTGGAGTGGAAGTGGTAGATATGTCTACAGGTTACTGGAGTGGTAGATATATATACAGGTTACTGGAATGGTGGATATGTCTACAGGTTACTGGAGTGGTAGATATGTCTACAGGTTACTGGAGTGGTAGATATGTCTACAGGTTACTGGAGTGGAAGTGGTAGATATGTCTACAGGTTACTGGAGTGGTAGACATGTCTACAGGTTACTGGAGTGGTAGTGGTAGATATGTCTACAGGTTACTGGAGTGGTAGATTGTCTATAGGTTACTGGAGTGGTAGTGGTAGATATGTCTATAGGTTACTGGAGTGGTCTACAGGTTACTAGTGGTAGATATGTCTACAGGTTACTGGAGTGGTAAATATGTCTACAGGTTACTGGAGTGGTAGATATGTCTACAGGTTACTGGAGTGGTAGTGGTAGATATGTCTACAGTTTTCTGGAGTGGTAGATATGTTTACAGGTTTCTGGGGTGGTAGATATGTCTATAGGATACTGGAGTGGTAGATATGTCTACAGGTTACTGGAGTGGTAGATATGTCTACAGGTTACTGGAGTGGTAGTGGTAGATATGTCTACAGGTTACTGGAGTGGTAGATATGTCTACAGGTTACTGGAGTGGTAGATATGTCTACAGGTTACTGGAGTGGTAGTGGTATATATGTCTACAGGTTACTGGAGGGTAGTGGTAGATATGTCTACAGGTTATTGGAGTGGTAGATATGTCTACAGGTTACTGGAGTGGTAGATATGTCTACAGGTTACTGAAGTGGTAGATATGTATACAGGTTACTGGAGTGGTAGTGGTAGATATGTCTACAGGTTACTGGAGTGGTATATATGTCTACAGGTTACTGGAGTGGTAGATATGTCTACAGGTTACTGGAGTGGTAGATATGTCTACAGGTTACTGGAGTGGTAGATATGTCTATATGTTACTGGAGTGGTAGATATGTCTATATGTTACTGGAGTGGTAGATATGTCTACAGGTTACTGGAGTGGTAGATATGTCTATAGCTTACTGGAGTGGTAGTGGTATATATGTCTACAGATTACTGGAGTGGTAGTGGTAGATATGTCTACAGGTTACTGGAGTGTTAGGCATGTCTACAGGTTACTGGTAGTCCAGCAGCCCTAATACCAGCAGCATACCACCCTGCATCTCTCTCCCTCCAGCAGCCGTAATACCAGCATCATACCACCCTGCAGCTCTCCCTCCCTCCACAGCAGCCCTAATACCACCCTGCATCTCTCTCCCCCTCCAGCATCATACCACCCTCCATCAGCCCTAATACCAGCATCATACCACCCTGCATCCCACTGCTGGCTTGCTTCTTAAGCTAAGCAGGGTTGGTCCTGTTCAGTCCTTGGATGGGAGACCAGATGTGGCTGGAAGAGGTATTGGAGCAGGAATAGCCCAGTGCCCCACAGCAGTGACTGGGGACATTGCCCTGTGTAGGGTGCCGTATTTCGGATGGGACGTTAAACTGGTGTCTTGAATCTCTATGGTCACTAAAGATCCCATGGTGTTTATTGTAAGTGTAGGGGTGTTAACCCTGGTGTCCTGACTAAATTACCAATCTGTCAGCTAATCATCCCCAGTTTCCAAATGGTTCATTCATCCCCTATCCTCTCCCCTGTAACTATTCCCCCAGGCTGTTGGTGTAAATGTGTTGTCAGTCAACTGACCTGGTTAAAAGAAGACAGAAAGACAAAACACTTTATATTTCCTATTTATTCTAGTCGAGACACATCACACCAACTGTACATAGACGTATTGCACTAGTTACATACATATCAAACACGTGTTCTGGCATGGAGCAGAATGAACCCTCTGTGAGTGAGGAATATGGTTTTGTGCGTTTATACAGTTTACAGGGTTTGTACATTCTTATTTATACACACACACACACACACCACACACACACACCAAGTAAAACTAAAATAATTTACAAACTGCAAAATCAAGTTTCAATAAACTCAGTCGGGAACTCTTCAACCTCAGGGGTGTATTCAGTAAGGTGAAACGTTCTCAGTGTTGCAGACAGAAATGTAACAAATTACTCTACTGTCTATTCTTCTATGATTGAAAGACAAATCATACATGTTCTATAAAACACATTTCTATCAGAATGTTGTGTAAATGTTGCACCCGACTGACCCTCCCCTCATGTGGATGGATAACAATTTCCTGTGCTGCGTTCCATTGGCTAACCAACATTTCCTGTGCTGCGTTCCATTGGCTAACCAACATTTCCTTTGCTGTCTACTGTATTTTCAGCCTAGCTGTCCAAGTCTTCTGGGTACTGTTACAGTATAGCCTGTCAGAAACCTGGTGTGTCTATGTGCTCTTTAGTCTAAGAGGAGGGCAGACAGGACTTCAGGGGGAAGTCTATTGCTCAGTGTTTAGCTACAAGGTCTAAGGAATCCACCATGCTTCAAGGCCCACAGCTTTACTGTCCTGCTCTCCATTTCTTTATTTACCTCACAGGCCTCTGGCTAGGGAAGAGACGGGCTGTGGGAGAGAGAGAGAGTGAGGGAGGGAGGCGGGGAAGAGACGGGCTGTGGGAGAGAGAGAGTGAGGGAGGGGCGGGGAAGAGACGGGCTGGGGAGAGACGGGAGGGAGGGAGGCGGGGAAGAGACGGGAGTGGGAGAGAGAGAGTGAGGGAGGGAGGCGGGGGAAGAGACGGGCTGTGGGAGAGAGAGAGAGTGAGAGGGAGTGAGGGAGGGAGGCGGGGAAGAGACGGGCTGTGGGAGAGAGAGAGTGAGGAGAGGAGGCTGTGGGTGAGGGAGGGAGGCGGGGAAGAGACGGGCTGTGGGGAGAGAGAGAGTGAGGGAGGGAGGCGGGGAAGAGACGGGCTGTGGGGAGAGAGAGAGTGAGGGAGGGCGGGGAAGAGACGGGCTGTGGGGAGAGAGAGAGTGAGGGAGGGAGGGGAAGAGACGGGCTGTGGGAGAGAGAGAGAGTGAGGGAGGGAGGCGGGGAAGAGACGGGCTGTGGGGGAGAGATAGAGGCGGGGAGTGCGGGAGGCGGGAAGAGACGGGCTGTGGGAGAGAGAGAGAGGAGGGAGGGAGGCGGGGAAGAGACGGGCTGGAGGGAGGGAGGCGGGGGAGACGGGCTGTGGGAGAGAGAGAGTGAGGGAGGCGGGGAAGAGACGGGCTGTGGGGAGAGAGAGAGAGTGAGGGAGGCGGGGAAGAGACGGGCTGTGGGAGAGAGAGAGAGTGAGGGGGAGGCGGGGAAGAGACGGGCTGTGGGAGAGAGAGAGTGAGGGAGGGAGGGGGAAGAGACGGGCTGTGGGAGAGAGCGAGAGTGAGGGAGGCGGGGAAGAGACGGGCTGTGGGAGAGAGCGAGTGAGGGAGGCGGGGAAGAGACGGGCTGTGGGAGAGAGCGAGAGGGAGGCGGGGAAGAGACGGGCTGTGGGAGAGAGAGAGAGTGAGGGGAGGCGGGGAAGAGACGGGCTGTGGGAGAGAGAGCGAGAGGGAGGCGGGGAAGAGATGGGCTGTATGAGAGAGGAGAGGGAGGCGGGGAAGAGGGGTTGGGCGGTGTGTGTGTGTTGGGAGGCCAGAGACAGCAGGAAGAGAGAGTCAGAGGCGGGGAAAGCCCTCTCAGATGCAGAAAGCCCTCTCAGATGCAGGGAGGCGGGGAAAGACCCTCTGGGAGAGAGAGAGAGTGAGGGAGGCGGGGAAGCCCTCTCTACAGCAGGTGAGGGAGCCCTCTCTACAGCAGGAAGCCCTCTGAGGGAGCAGGACGGGCTGTGGGCCCTCTCTACAGCAGGAGGGAGCCGGGGAAGAGATGGGCTCTACAGCAGGAAGCCCTCTCTACAGCAGGGAGCCCTCTCTACAGCAGGAAGCCCTCTCTGTGTGCAGGAAGGCCACCACAGCAGGAAGCCCTCTCCACAGCAGGAAGCCCTCTCCACAGCAGGAAGCCCTCTCCACAGCAGGAAGCCCTCTCCACAGCAGGAAGCCCTCTCCACAGCAGGAAGCCCTCTCCACAGCAGGAAGCCCTCTCCACAGCAGGAAGCCCTCTCCACAGCAGGAAGCCCTCTCCACAGCAGGAAGCCCTCTCCACAGCAGGAAGCCCTCTCCACAGCAGGAAGCCCTCTCCACAGCAGGAAGCCCCTCTCCACAGCAGGAAGCCCTGTCAGATGTTGAAGCCCTCTCCACAGCAGGAAGCCCTGTCAGATGTTGAAGCCCTCTCCACAGCAGGAAGCCCTGTCAGATGTTGAAGCCCTCTCCACAGCAGGAAGCCCTGTCAGATGTTGAAGCTCTCTCCACAGCCACAGGTGCCCTTGATGTTGGGGTTGTTGAAGACAAACTCACTGGACAGCTTGGAGTCCACGAAGTCCATCTCGGTCCCCAGCAGAGTGAGCTGGGCCTTCTTCTCTATAAATACACGGACACCTGCAGGACAACCCAACCCCACCACTCAGCATTATACACCATCCAACCCCACCCACCACTATACACCATCCAACCCCACCCACCATCCAACCCCACTCAGCACTATACACCATCCAACCCCACTCAGCACTATACACCATCCAACCCCACTCAGCATTATACACCATCCAACCCCACTCAGCATTATACACCATCCAACCCCACCCACCATTATACACCATCCAACCCCACCCACCATTATACACCATCCAACCCCACCCACCATTATACACCATCCAACCCCACCCACCATTATACACCATCCAACCCCACCCACCATTATACACCATCCAACCCCACCCACCATTATACACTATCCAACCCCACCCACCATTATACACCATCCAACCCCACCCACCACTCAGCATTATACACCATCCAACCCCACCCACCATTATACACCATCCAACCCCACCACTCAGGATTAAACACACAATATCACTTAACACATATGGAGTGATTTCAGAGCAAACAGAAATTGTATTTTAATTCAATAATATTTGGTATTAAGAATTAATTATAATTAATTTGAATTTGTTGTGGTTCCTTATCATTAGGGAATGGTGAAACCCTCTTGTAAGAGCTGGAAACCTATTCTAATTGTTAGGGTTATTTTGGAAAGCAGTAGCTCTGAAATGGTACGACCAACAGAAACCAAACTTACACGTGGTGCAACCCGGCCAAACGGTGGCGCTACAAACTTGATAGATCAGCCATTTTGAAAATAGTGTAAATTCTTCCAACATTTTTAAACAGCATCTCCTCAGACACTGCTAAATGGATTTCTCAGAAACTTAGTGTACAGCATCTACACACAAAGATCTTTAAATGCATAATAAATTAAATTGGTATCGTAAAGGTCATGGCTAGTGTGAGCAAATGAAGTTGAGTGAGTTTGGGCCTGACGTCAAGTCACTCTTGGAGGGAATAGAGACCCTTGCTGGCCATGTATCACAATACTCTACAATGTTTGCACCAGTCCGCAACCAGACCAAGGACCCAGTCCGCAACCAGACCAAGGACCCAGTCCGCAACCAGACCAAGGACCAGTGGACCCAGTCCTCAACCAGACCAAGGACCAGTTTAAATGGCAAAAAATAATATTGAATACATTTTTTATTCTCACTGAAATCACTCCATATACATCTCTTAATACATATCATGTTTTGAAAAAAAACATTTCAACATTACATTGGGGAGATGTTGATGGTAAAGTTACACAATTCAACGACAGACAATCAATTACAGACATCATTCTGAGGAAAACATTTCAGTGATAAGGAAGGAAGACGATAACATTGCTCACCATCCTGCAGCACCTCCTCATCAGCCTGATCCTTCTGCTTGGTGAAGTCCAGAGTGTAGGTCATACCGTTACAGCCCCTTGTCCTCACACCCACCTTCAGACCAATCTGGAACACAAACACCATTATACCACTACCCGTAACCCCTCACACCCACTATATATTATCTCCTCAGGGGGATAGAGGAGGGTTACATATTATCTCAGGGGGATAGAGGAGGGTTACATATTATCTCAGGGGGATAGAGGAGGGTTACATATTATCTCAGGGGGATAGAGGGTTACATATTATCTCAGGGGGATAGAGGGTTACATATTATCTCAGGGGATAGAGGGTTGCATATTATCTCAGGGGATAGAGGGTTGCATATTATCTCAGGGGATAGAGGGTTGCATATTATCTCAGGGGGATAGAGGGTTGCATATTATCTCAGGGGGATAGAGGGTTACATATTATCTCAGGGGATAGAGGGTTACATATTATCTCAGGGGATAGAGGGTTGCATATTATCTCAGGGGGATAGAGGGTTGCATATTATCTCAGGGGATAGAGGGTTGCATATTATCTCAGGGGGATAGAGGGTTGCATATTATCTCAGGGGGATAGAGGGTTACATATTATCTCAGGGGATAGAGGGTTACATATTATCTCAGGGGGATAGAGGGTTACATATTATCTCAGGGGGATAGAGGGTTACATATTATCTCAGGGGGATAGAGGAGGGTAAGTTAGAAGGATACTTACATATTCTGGCTTGTTCTCCAGGAGGGTCCGGATCCTATTCACAGCAGGCGGAGTCTGGAAGAACAAACAGGGGAAAGGGGTTGATGATCATTCACAACAGTTACGACAGTGCAGACACTGGCAGTCTTCCAGCAGCATACCACCCTGCACCCCACCGCAGGCTTTAAACAGCAGCATACCACCCTGCACCCCACTGCTGGCTTTAACCAGCAGCATCCCACCCTGCATCCCACCGCAGGCTTTAAACAGCAGCATCCCACCCTGCACCCCACCGCAGGCTTTAACCAGCAGCATCCCACCCTGCACCCCACCGCAGGCTTTAAACAGCAGCATACCACCCTGCACCCCACCGCAGGCTTTAACCAGCAGCATACCACCCTGCACCCCACCGCTGGTGGTCACCTAATCATCCCCAGCTTCCATTAGGCTCATTCATCCTCACCCCTGTTATTATTCCCCCAGGTCATAGCTTAGAATGTGTTCGCAGTTAACTTACCTGGTCAAATAAAAAATGGCATATGTAGGACTTTTTTTACATTTCATAAATATTACTGTAATCTGCGACAAACCATTTAACCACTGAAGCATTACAGTAGTCATGTTTAGAGAGTTCAGATAGCTGTTATCTAGGAGAAACACGGCATTTCCTGTTCAAGATGGAACCTTGTTCTCAATGAGTCTAGATGAAAAGGGTTGGCAATATAATCAGGTACCTGCCTAATGTATTTAGTGACGCCAACCACCCTGCCTGCAGTACCTAGTGCTCTTTGGTGTGCCAGGCAGCACAGTATTCCTTTATTTACAGCCATCTCTCAGCAACGGTACCTGTAGTTATATATATATATATATATATATATATATATACACACACACACACACCTCTTGCTTCAAATGCTGGATTTACACCCACAGCAGCCAAACATTGTGACTTCATCTCTCCGATGTCCACAGATTCAAACTACGGAATCATTGATAAAATAATTGATATGTTTAAAGATGATTAAATAATTATACCCTGAAACGCAACTATTTGGGATTATAGTTTATGTAGCATGTATAAGGAATAATTAAAGTATTAAACGTAAGTCCAACTAGGTTCAGAAGAGACCTGTGAGGGAGAGAAATGTGTGTGTATGTGTGTGCCTAAGAAAATACAGAGAACAATTCAACTGTGTTTGACCCGACCTGGCTAGAACTCTGAGAAACTTATGATAGGACAGGGAGTCCTTCTCAAGGTTCCCCTAATCTCGGGGGAATGGAACTGTCGGCTGGGTAGTGATACACAGGGGTGAGAACTATGGAGAAGGATACAACTCACCTCTGTTCTATGTATGTGCATAGGATATCTACTGTTTGTGTGAAAGTATGTAAGTAAGTAAGGAGCAAGGTATTAAATTGATGTCTCTGTATAATGGACTTCAGAGTGTTCTCGTGAATAAACATTTTGACTATTGTAAGCTGGGAACTCTGTCCGTTTCATTTAAACCAGAACGTTACAAACTCTGGGTTGCAGACTGAGTAGATTAATTGAAATGTATGAATATTGATAACAAGATTCTCATAACAATCATGTAGTAACAAAACAAAATGTTAAACAAATCAAATTATATTTGATATTTGAGATTCTTCAAAGTAGCCACCCTTTGCCTTGACAGCTTTGCACATTCTTGGCTCTCAACCAGCTTCACCAGCTACGTTCTCTCAACCAGCTTCACCCCTGAAGGAGTTCCCACATACGCTGAGCACTTGTTGGCTGCTTTTCCTTCACTCCGCGGTTCAACTCATCCCAAACCATCTCAATTGGGGTGAGGTCGGCTGATTGTGGCTCCATGGCGGATGCAATATAATAACTTTAAATCAGCACCCATTAAGAAAATAACTGTAAAAATGGTTAAATACCCTTCGATCGATGAGGAATTTAAATTGTATGGTTGAGAGGGATGACGCAAAAGGGCAAGTAAAGTCACAACTGATTGACAAACATACTGCAAATAGAGAAATGTGACTCAACAGAATAAAATATGAAACAAAGATAAATGATAAAGGAGGATAGTAAAAAGCTTTGGAGCACATTAAATAAAATGTGAGTCAAAAAAAGCAAACTCCGCTCCATCATTCATTGAATCAGATGTCTCATTCATCACAAAACCCACTGGTATTACCAACTACTTGATTATTTCTTCATTGGCAAGACAAGAAAATTTAGGGAAGCCAACACAACTGTTTTTTTTGTTTTACCACCATCTTTGAAATGCAACAGAAAGGATCCAGTTCTGGCCATCACGCTGATTGTAATTCCGATGGTATCCACAAGATGGCAGCAGCGTATGTGCAAAGTTTCAGACTGATAACTTGGAAGTATGAGTGAACATGACATTTAGTCATTCATATTACATTTTTCTGCAAGAACATCGTCAAATCTGTATACTTGGACTTTGATTTAGCTTTTCCAGTATTAGTAGCCATTTTATAAGATCAACATTTGCAAAACAACCAGTTTTCATAACTCTGAATATTCTTGTAATTTTGTCCAAAAATAATAGGCATGCTGTCGCACAAGGTTAGCAGCTACATTTTGCGACAGATACAGGGTTTCTGTAAAGCACCGGTCCTTGGCTATCTAGCTAGCATTGTTTGACCGAGATTAGTGCATATTTGACGAAGTTAGATTCAATCAAGTGAAAAACACCTGAGTCATCGGCGTGCCATGAAGGCGTCACTCTGACCAAATATGGTGTACTATAGGATATACTACACCCCTAATGATATAGTGAAGTCTGGTTACATTCTAGGGTCTTTGAGTAATACATACGAACGTGATTTGACTGGTTGAACCAACGTTTAGGGTTAGATTTTCACAGATTCCTTTCTTTGCAAATCGATCGTGCATGCTATATGAACCTTTTTAGCATATGAAAAAGGATTTTATCTAATAAAACGACACTTCATGTTATCTCTGGGACCCTTTGGATGATAAATTAGAGCAAAATTTCAGAATGTAAGTACACATTTCACCTTCAGAGGTAAATTTATCAAACCTTAAGAACAAACTCTTAATTACAATGGCAGCCCACCCCGGACGACACTGGGCCAACTGTGTGCCGCCCTATGGGACTCTCAATCACAGCCGGTTGTGATACAGCCTGGAATCGAACCAGGTTCTGCAGTGACGCCTAAGACTGCTGTGCCGCTCAGGAGCACAGACATACAGACTCAGATAGATGGCAAGGACATAAGAGACAGAGGGACAGACAGCGGGCCATAGAGAGACAGCGGGCCATACAGAGACAGCGGGCCATACAGAGACACGGGACATACAGAGACAGCCCAGGGACATACAGAGACAGCGGGACATACAGAGACAGCGGGACATACAGAGACAGAGGGACATACAGAGACAGAGGGACATACAGAGACAGCGGGACATACACAGAGGGCCATAGAGAGACAGCGGGACAGACACAGAGGGACATAGAGAGACAGCAGGACATACACAGAGGGCCATAGAGAGACAGCGGGGACATAGAGTCTGACAGCAGGACATATTGTTCCTGTTCCCAAGAAAGCCCAGGTAACTGAGCTAACGACTACCGCACCCTAGCACTCAAACAGACAGCGGGCCATAGAGAGACAGTCGGGCCATAGAGACAGAGGGACATAGAGAGACAGAGGGACATAGAGAGACAGAGGGACATAGAGAGACAGAGGGACATAGAGAGACAGAGGGACATAGAGAGACAGAGGGACATAGAGGGACATAGAGAGACAGAGGGACATAGAGAGACAGAGGGACATAGAGAGACAGAGGGACATAGAGACAGATGGACATAGAGAGACAGAGGGACATAGAGAGACAGAGGGACAGAGAGACAGAGGGACATAGAGAGACAGAGGGACATAGAGAGACAGAGGGACATAGAGACAGATGGACATAGAGAGACAGAGGGACATAGAGAGACAGAGGGACATAGAGAGACAGAGAGACAGAGGGACATAGAGAGACAGAGGGACATAGAGAGACAGAGGGACAGGGAGAGAGACAGAGGGACATAGAGAGACAGAGGGACATAGAGAGACAGAGGGACATAGAGAGACAGAGGGACATAGAGAGACAGAGGGACATAGAGAGACAGAGGGACATAGAGACAGATGGACATAGAGACAGAGGGACATAGAGACAGATGGACACATCAGAGACAGAGGACATCACACAGAGAGACAGAGGACAGAGAGACAGAGGGACATAGAGAGACAGAGGGACATAGAGAGACAGAGGGACATAGAGACAGATGGACATAGAGAGACAGGGACATAGAGAGACAGAGAGACAGAGGGACATAGAGAGACAGTGAGGACATAGAGAGACAGAGGGACATAGAGAGACAGAGGACATACACCAGAGAGACAGAGGACATAAAGAGACAGAGGGACATCAGAGACAGAGGGACATAGAGAGACAGAGGGACATAGAGAGACAGAGGACATAGAGAGATACAGAGACAGAGGGACATAGAGAGACAGAGGACATAGAGAGACAGAGGGACATAGAGAGACAGATGGACATAGAGAGACAGAGGGACATAGAGAGACAGAGGGACAGCCACTTTAAGAGAGACAGAGGGACATAGAGCCACTTTAAACAGAGGGACATAGAGAGACAGAGGGACATAGAGAGACAGAGGGACATAGAGACAGATGGACATAGAGAGACAGAGGGACATAGAGAGACATAGAGAGACAGAGGGACATAGAGAGACATAGAGAGACAGAGGGACATAGAGAGACAGAGGGACATAGAGAGACAGAGGGACATAGAGACAGAGGGACATAGAGAGACAGAGGGACATAGAGAGACAGAGGACATAGAGAGACAGAGGGACATAGAGACAGATGGACATAAGAGACAGAGGGACATAGAGACATAGAGAGACAGAGGGACATAGAGAGACATAGAGACAGAGGGACATAGAGAGACAGAGGGACATAGAAAGACAGAGGGACATAGAGAGACAGAGGGACATAGAGAGACAGAGGGACATAGAGAGACAGAGGGACATAGAGACAGATGGACATAGAGAGACAGAGGGACATAGAGAGACAGAGGGACATAGAGAGACAGAGGACATAGAGACAGATGGACATAGAGAGACAGAGGGACATAGAGAGACAGAGGGACATAGAGAGACAGAGGGACATAGTAGAGACAGAGGGACATTTGCAAAAGAGACAGAGGGACATAGAGAGACAGAGGGACAAAGAGAGACAGATGGACATAGAGACAGATGGACATAGAGACAGAGGGACATAGAGAGACAGAGGGACAGAGAGACAGAGGGACATAGAGAGACAGAGGGACATAGAGAGACAGAGGACATAGAGACAGATGGACATAGAGAGACAGAGGGACATAGAGAGACAGAGGGACATAGAGAGACAGAAGACAGAGGGACATAGAGAGACAGAGGGACATAGAGAGACAGAGGGACATAGAGAGACAGAGGGACATAGAGAGACAGAGGGACATTCTTTGACAGAGGGACATAGAGAGACAGAGGGACATAGAGAGACAGAGGGACATAGAGACAGATGGACATAGAGACTTTGGGACATAGAGACAGATGGACATAGAGAGACAGAGGGACATAGAGAGACAGAGGGACAGAGAGACAGAGGGACATAGAGAGACAGAGGGACATAGAGAGACAGAGGACATAGAGACAGATGGACATCAGAGACAGAGGGACATAGAGACAGATGGACATAGAGAGACAGAGGGACATAGAGAGACAGAGAGACAGAGGGACATAGAGAGACAGAGGGACATAGAGAGACAGAGGGACATAGAGAGACAGAGGGACATAGAGAGACAGAGGGACATAGAGAGACAGAGGGACATAGAGAGACAGAGGGACATAGAGAGACAGAGGGACATAGAGAGATACAGAGACAGAGGGACATAGAGAGACAGAGGGACATAGAGAGACAGAGGGACATAGAGAGACAGAGGGACATACAGAGACAGAGGGACATAGAGAGACAGAGGGACATAGAGAGACAGAGGGACATAGAGAGACAGAGGGACATAGAGAGACAGAGGGACATAGAGAGACAGAGGGACATAGAGAGACAGAGGGACATAGAGACAGAGGGACATAGAGAGACAGAGGGACATAGAGAGACATAGAGAGACAGAGGGACATAGAGAGACATAGAGAGACAGAGGGACATAGAGAGACATAGAGAGACAGAGGGACATAGAGAGACAGAGGGACATAGAGAGACAGAGGGACATAGAGAGACAGAGGACATAGAGAGACAGAGGGACATAGAGAGACAGAGGGACATAGAGACAGATGGACATAGAGAGACAGAGGGACATAGAGAGACAGAGGGACATAGAGAGACAGAGGGACATAGAGACAGAGGGACATAGAGACAGCCATAGAGAGACAGAGGGACATAGAGAGACAGAGGGACATAGAGAGACAGAGGGACATAGAGAGATAGAGGGACATAGAGAGAGCCATACAGAGACAGAGGGACATAGAGAGACAGATGGACATAGAGAGACAGATGGACATAGAGAGACAGATGGACATAGAGAGACAGAGGGACATAGAGAGACAGAGGGACATAGAGAGACAGAGGGACATAGAGAGACAGAGGGACATAGAGAGACAGAGGGACATAGAGAGACAGAGGGACGCTGTTTCGCAAGTATGAATGCGACTTCTGCAAAGGCTGTATCACCGTAAATGCTGCACGGCCAATGCAAACACCGGATTGACAAAAGAAGCGGTTTTAGCCGCGAATTCAAAAACCTACCCACATTTGGCAGGTGGCAAGTGTTATTAATTTTAGGCCCAGGTCAATGACCAGAACATGTGTAACTTTTGAAGGGTAGGCGCCAGCCATCTCTGGCACCGTGGGTCACCACAACGTGTACCCAGGCGAATAGTGATATCGCTCACTAAGTAGCATAACCATGTCAATATGAAATTACCGGAGGTAAATCATCAAGGTTAATCTCATTGCCAGCATGGTGAAGATGGCATTGTTAATCAGAACAATGGTCTGGGAATAGAACTTCCGGAAGGCGAGTTGGTGCTCAAAACAACAGAAACCTGCAGGGTGAAAAATGCACTAAAATGAGGCCTGGGTTTTTCCGCGATTACATAAACTAAGGCAAGCAGATTGGACACACAGTAATATTATGAAACTGGGCTCCATGGCGGATGCAATATACTAATTTTAATCAGATGTATTTATTTTTTAGAAATGTCATGTCCAGTCTACCAGTAAATGACACCAAAAAATATTTGATTATATCACAACATATCTGTAACTAGCTAAAGCTAGTGTATTCCTAATCGTTAACGATATTAGCTAGTTTAGCTAACTCTCACACGCAACTCAATCACTGTTCGTCAAAATCATTAGGAAACATACATACCACACGTTATGAGATTCACCAGAGAACAACGACATCTTTAAAACTACAGACAACAACAACTAGGACCCCCGTTAGCGGCGTAACATTAGCTAGCTAGCTCACTTTAATGTACCTCCGGAGCTAGCGGTCATACCACAAACCGTCAGTTTAGAGAAGAAAATAGCAATGTCGAATACTTCTACACACTTACCAGAGTTAAAGCAGCTCTTGTAGCTAATATCTTTCTTTACTGACAGCTCTGACCGTCGCTCTCGCCACCATTGAGGCAGACATGTTCAGCAGTCAACAGAAACATTAAATGTAGCCCCGTTAGCTAACACGAAAACACCTGTCTGCGCAGGCGTGCGAAAGGGGCCGATATTAGATTAGCATACAGAGCCACGATAGGAGGATTTTTATTAGTTGACAGGCAGTTCAGCCAATAGACAAAGTACAGTTATGAAACCTCCAAAAACATGAGCAACACAACAAAGACACAAGGTAATTTAAAACCATAACATTGTAGTACCCCCTTTTATGTATGTAGCTACACCGAGTGAATAACAGTCTCAGCAGAAATGCTGCTTGAGTACAAACTGTACAAGCACTGGGGGCTGCCAGTATACAATTTGAGGAGGCTACATAGAAATGAGATTCAACCTAAAATTGAATCTTTCCAAAAGAAAGCCAGTGTGAGGGTTTATTTTCTAAACTAATGACAGAAAGATATTAACCCCCCAAAATATCTGGACATGAATTCACTTTAATGAACATTAGCATTAGCCCAGGGCAGGGGGGCAGACCTTCACATTAGAGCAACCAGTCTCACCAATCCAAGGCACTGGCCATGAAACGCATCACACAAACAAAAGCATATTTCCCGTTTTCCATCAACCCCCCCACACCACCCCAAATACTTCACCGATGTATGCAGAACCCCAAATCAACCCTCAGCCCGATCCCATTTCCAGTGTTCGAGAGTGTAGAGTGATAAGGATAATTAATTTGGTACGCATAAGCAATATAAGTGGAATTTAATGTTTCACCATATTACTACACCTATCCAATCCTCTCAGATCTACACACATGGGAGTTAGTGGTCCATTTAGGTACAGGCAACCCCAGGCAACCCCAGGCAACCCCAGATACAGAGCCACATTTTCAGTATATGACTCTGCCCAAATAGAGTCACTGCAATGACAGCACTACAAACACAGAGTGTTAAGAGGGGGCAGGAAGGCTCCAGCTAGTTACCATCTTTGGATGTTCTGGCATTTACGGAAATTTTAATACAAGCTGTCAATTATTATCAATAGTCCCAATTTGTTTCAGGGACAATTCTAAAATCCAGATTAAAAACTAAATACCCCCCCGGTGTTGAGGGGTAAAATAACAAGAGAAGCAAGCAGAATGTATTTGCAGTTAAAACAATACAACTCTTTTAAAAGCTCCTCTGAAACAGTAGGAGCTGTGGTTAAAACATAAAATACCCTCTCCCTGCAGCCCAAATGGCACCCTATTCCCCATGTAGTGCACTACTTTAGAGTCCTATGGGTCCTGGTCAAATGTAGTGCACTATATGTTAGTGAGCATTTCTAAACAGCATGATCATTACACAGGTGCACATTGTGCTGGGGACAATAAAAGGCCACTTGAATTTTTTTGGGCAGTTTTGTCACACATCACAATGCTACAGATGTCTCAAGTTTTGAGGGAGCATGCAATTGGCATGCTGACTGTAGGAATGTCCACCAGAGCTGTTGACAGAAAATGCTATGTTCATTTCTCTGCCATAAGCTGCCTTCAACGTCGTTTTAGAGAACTTGTCAGTACATCCAACTGGCCTCACAATCGCAGACCACGTGTAACCACACCAGCTCAGGACCTCCGCATACGGCTTCTTCATCTGGGGGATTGTCTGAGACCAGCCAAAGCTGATGAAACTCAAAAGTATTTCTGTCTGTATTAAAGCCTTTTTGTTGGGAAAAACTAACTCTGATTGGCTGGGTCTGGCTCCCCAGTGGGTGGGCCTACGCCCTCCCAGGCCCACCCATGGCTGCACCCCTGCTCAGTCATGTGAAATCCATAGATTAGGGCCTAATGAAATTATTTACATTTACTGATTGAACTGTAACTCAGAAAATGTTGCATTTATATTTTTGTTCAGTGTGTGTATTTATTCAGTACCAGTCAAAAGTTTTAGAATACCTTCTAATTCAAGGGTTTCTTTATTTTTACTATTTTCTACATTGTAGAATAAAAGTGAAGACATCAAAACTATGAAACAACACATATGGAATCACGTAGTAACCAAAAATGTTAAATCAGGTGAAGCTGGTTGATTGATATATAGACCGTTCAGTATTTTATATAACGGATGGCATCCATAAGTCTAAATCTTGCTGTTACATTGTACAACCTTCAATGTTATGTCATAATTATTTACAATTCTGGCAAGTTAATTACGGTCTTTGTTAGGAAGAAATGGTCTGTCCCTTCACACAGTTCGCAACGAGCCAGGCAGACCAAACTGCTGTATATACCCTGACTCTGCTTACACAGAGCGTAACAGAAGTGACACAATTTCAGGTACCGCATTGATTATATGCAATGCAGGACAAGCTAGTTAAACTAGTAATATCATCAACCATGTGTAGTTAACTAGTGATTATGTTAAGATTGATTGTTTATTATAAGATAAGTTTGATGCTAGCTAACAACTTACCATGTCTCCTTGCTGCCTGCACTCGCGTAACAGGTGGTCAACCTGCCACGCAGTCTCCTCGTGGATTGCAATATAATCGGGCCATAATCGGCGCCCAAAAATGACGATTTGTTATGAAAACTTGGAATTGGCCCCAATTAAATCGGCCATTCCGATTAATCGGTCGACCTCTAGTGCATATATATATCAATCAACCAGCTTCACCTGGAATGCTTTTCTAACCATCTTGAAGGCGTCCCCACATATGCTGAGCACTTGTTGGCTGCTTTTCCTTCACTCTGCGGTCCAACTCATCCCAAACCATTTCAATTGGGTTGAGGTTGAAACTGGAGCAGCAGCATGGCCAGGTGGACTGGGGACAGCAAGGAGTCATCATGTGAGGTAGTCCTGGGGCATGGTCGTGGGGCCGTATTTCACAGAAAGAATAAACGTTTTGTTTTCGAAATAATAGTTTCCGGATTTGACTATATTAATGACCTAAGGCTCATATTTCTGTGTGTCATTATATTATAATTAAGTCTATGATTTGATATTTGATAGAGCAGTCTGAGCAGTGGGAGGCAGCAGCAGGTTCGTAGGCATTCATTCAAAACTTGGTGGTAAGTTGGTGGTTGAAGATATCCCTCTAGTGGTGTGTGGGCTGTGCTTTGGCAAAGTGGGTGGGGTTATATCCTTCCTGTTTGGCCCTGTCCGGGGGTGTCCTCGGATGGGGCCACAGTGTCTCCTGGCCCCTCCTGTCTCAGCCTCCAGTATTTATGCTGCAGTAGTTTAGGTGTCGGGGGGCTGGGGTCAGTTTGTTATATCTGGAGTACTTCTCCTGTCCTATTCGGTGTCCTGTGTGAATTTAAGTGTGCTCTCTCTAATTCTCTCTTTCTCTCTTTCTTTCTCTCTCTCTCTCTCTCTCTCGGAGGACCTGAGCCCTAGGACCATGCCTCAGGACTACCTGACATGATGACTCCTTGCTGTCCCCAGTCCACCTGGCCATGCTGATGCTCCAGTTTCAACTGTTCTGCCTTATTATTATTGGACCATGCTGGTCATTTATGAACATTTGAACATCTTCGCCACGTTCTGTTATAATCTCCACCCGGCACAGCCAGAACAGGACTGGCCACCCCTCATAGCCTGGTTCCGCTCAAGGTTTCTTCCTAGGTTTTGGCCTTTCTAGGGAGTTTTTCCTAGCCACCATGCTTCTACAACTGCATTGCTTGCTGTTTGGGGTTTTAGACTGGTTTCTGTAGAGCACTTTGAGATATCAGCTTATGTACAAAGGGCTATATAAATACATTTGATTTGATTTTGATTGATCTAGCTGGTCTGTCATAATATAATAGAGACAGTAGACCTAGCTTGTCTGCCATAATATAATAGAGACAGTAGATATAGCTGGTCTGTCACAAAATAATAGAGACAGTAGATCTAGCTGGTCCTTCATAATATAATAGAGACAGTAGATCTCGCTGGTCTGTCATAATATAATAGAGACTGTAGATCTAGCTGGTCTGACATAATATAATAGAGAAGTAGATAGAGCTGGTCTGTCATAATATAATAGAGGCAGTAGATATAGCTGGTCTTTTATAATATAATAGAGACAGTAGAAATAGCTTGTCTGTCATAATATAATAGAGACAGTAGATCTAGCTGGTCTGTCATAATATAATAGAGACAGTAGATCTAGCTGGTCTGTCATAATATAATAGAGACAGTAGATCTAGCTGGTCTGTCATAATATAATAGAGACAGTAGTTCTAGCTGGTCCTGTCATGATATAATAGAGACAGTAGATCTAGCTGGTCCTTCATAATATAATAGAGAAAGTAGATCTAGAGGTCCTTCATAATATAATAGAGACAGTAGATCTAGCTGGTCTGTCAAAATATAATAGAGACAGTAGATCTCGCTGGTCTGTCATAATATAATAGAGACAGTAGATCTAGCTGGTCCTTCATAATATAATAGAGACAGTAGATATAGCTGGTCTGTCATAATATAATAGAGACAGTAGATATAGCTGGTCTGTCACAAAATAATAGAGACAGTAGTTCCAGCAGGTCTGTCATAATATAATAGAGACAGTAGATCTAGATGGTCCTTCATAATATAATAGAGACAGTAGATCTAGCTGGTCTGTCATAATATAATAGAGACAGTAGATCTAGCTGGTCTGACATAATATAATAGAGACAGTAGATCTAGCTGGTCTGTCACAAAATAATAGAGACAGTAGATCTAGCTGGTCCTTCATAATATAATAGAGACAGTAGATCTCGCTGGTCTGTCATAATATAATAGAGACAGTAGATCTAGCTGGTCCTTCATAATATAATAGAGACAGTAGATATAGCTGGTCTGTCATAATATAATAGAGACAGTAGATATAGCTGGTCTGTCACAAAATAATAGAGACAGTAGTTCTAGCTGGTCTGTCATAATATAATAGAGACAGTAGATCTAGCTGGTCCTTCATAATATAATAGAGACAGTAGATATAGCTGGTCTGTCACAAAATAATAGAGACAGTAGTTCTAGCTGGTCTGTCATAATATAATAGAGACAGTAGATCTAGCTGGTCCTTCATAATATAATAGAGACAGTAGATCTACTGGTCTGTCATAATATAATAGAGACAGTAGATCTAGCTGGTCTGTCATAATATAATAGAGACAGTAGATCTAGCTGGTCCTTCATAATATAATAGAGCCAGTAGATCTAGCTGGTCTGTCATAATATAATAGAGACAGTAGATCTAGCTGGTCCTTCATAATATAATAGAGACAGTAGATCTAGCTGGTCTGTCAAAATATAATAGAGACAGTAGATATAGCTGGTCTGTCAAAAAATAATAGAGACAGTAGTTCTATCTGGTCTGTCATAATACATTAGAGACAGTAGATCCAGCTGGTCTGACATAATATAATAAAGACAGTAGATCTAGCTGGTCTATCATAAATATAATAGAGACAGTAGATCTAGCTGGTCTGTCATATTATAATAGAGACAGTAGATCTAACTGGTCTGTCATAATATAATAGAGACAGTAGATCTAGCTGGTCTGTCATAATATAATAGAGACAGTAGATCCAGCTGGTCTGTCATAATATAATAAAGACAGTGGATCTAGCTGGTCTGTCATATTATAATAGAGACAGTAGATCTAGCTGGTCTGTCATAATATAATAAAGACAGTAGATCTAGCTGGTCTGTCATAAATATAATAGAGACAGTAGATCTAGCTGGTCTGTCATAATATAATAGAGACAGTAGATCTAGCTGGTCTTTCATAATATAATAGAGACAGTAGATCTAGCTGGTCTGTCATAATACAATAGAGACAGTAGATCAAGCTGGTCTGTCATAATATAATAGAGACAGTAGCTATATCTGGTCTGTCATAATATAATAGAGACAGTAGATCTAGCTGGTCTGTCATAATACAATAGAGACAGTAGATCAAGCTGGTCTGTCATAATTTAATAGAGACAGTGGATCTAGCTAGTCTGTCATAATACAATAGAGACAGTAGTTCTAGCTGGTCTGTCATAACATAACAGAGACAGTAGATCTAGCTGGTCTGTCATAATACAATAGAGACAGTAGATCTAGCTAGTCTGTCATAATACAATAGAGACAGTAGATCTAGCTGGTCTGTCATAATACAATAGAGACAGTAGATCTAGCTGGTCTGTCATAATATAATAGAGACAGTAGATATAGCTGGTCTGTCATAATATAATAGAGACAGTAGATCTAGCTGGTCTGTCATAATACAATAGAGACAGTAGATCTAGCTGGTCTGTCATAATATAATAGAGACAGTAGATCTAGCTGGTCTGTCGTAACATAACAGAGACAGTAGATCTAGCTTGTCTGTCATAATATAATAGAGACAGTATATCTATCTGGTCTATCATAATATAATAGAGACAGTAGATCTAGCTGGTCTGACATAATATAATAGAGACAGTAGATCTAGCTGGTCTGTCATAAATATAATAGAGACAGTAGATCTAGCTGGTCTGTCATAATATAATAGAGACAGTAGATCTAGCTGGTCTGTCATAATATAATAGAGACAGTAGATCTAGCTGGTCTGTCATAATATAATAGAGACAGTAGATCTAGCTGGTCTGTCATAATATAATAGAGACAGTAGATCTAGCTGGTCTGTCATAATATAATAGAGACAGTAGATCTAGCTGGTCTGACATTATATAATAGAGACAGTAGATATAGCTGGTCTGTCATAATATAATAGAGACAGTAGATCTAGCTGGTCTGTCATAATATAATAGAGACAGTAGATCTAGCTGGTCTGTCATAATATAATAGAGACAGTAGATCTAGCTGGTCTGTCATAATATAATAGAGACAGTATATCTAGCTGGTCTGTCATAATATAATAGAGACAGTAGATCTATCTGGTCTGTCATATTATAATAGAGACAGTAGATCTAGCTGGTCTGTCATAACATAACAGAGACAGTAGATCTAGCTGGTCTGTCATAATATAATAGAGACAGTAGATCTAGCTGGTCTGTCATAATATAATAGAGACAGTAGATATAGCTGGTCTGTCATATTATAATAGAGACAGTAGATCTAGATGGTCTGACATAATATAATAGAGACAGTAGATATAGCTGGTCTGTCATATAATAATAGAGACAGTAGATCTAGCTGGTCTGTCATAATATAATAGAGACAGTAGATCTAGCTGGTCTGTCATAATATAAAAGAGACAGTAGATCTAGCTGGTCTGTCATAATATAATAGAGACAGTAGATCTCAGCTGGTCTGTCATAATATAATAGAGACAGTAGATCAAGCTGGTCTGTCATAATATAATAGACAAAGTAGATCTAGCTGGTCTGACATAATATAATAAAGACAGTAGATCTAGCTGGTCTGTCATAATATAATAGAGACAGTAGATCTAGCTGGTCTGTCATAATATAATAGAGACAGTAGATCTAGCTGGTCTGTCAAAATATAATAGAGACAGTAGATCTAGCTGGTCTGTCATAATATAATAGAGACAGTAGATCTAGCTGGTCTGTCATAAAATAATAGAGACAGTAGATCTAGCTGGTCTGTCATAATATAATAGAGACAGTAGATCTAGCTGGTCTGTCATAATATAATAGAGACAGTAGATCTAGCTGGTCTGTCAAAATATAATAGAGACAGTAGATATAGCTGGTCTGTCACAAAATAATAGAGACAGTAGTTCCAGCAGGTCTGTCATAATATAATAGAGACAGTAGATCTAGATGGTCCTTCATAATATAATAGAGACAGTAGATCTAGCTGGTCTGTCATAATATAATAGAGACAGTAGATCTAGCTGGTCCTTCATAATATAATAGAGACAGTAGATATAGCTGGTCTGTCACAAAATAATAGAGACAGTAGATCTAGCTGGTCCTTCATAATATAATAGAGACAGTAGATCTCGCTGGTCTGTCATAATATAATAGAGACAGTAGATCTAGCTGGTCCTTCATAATATAATAGAGACAGTAGATATAGCTGGTCTGTCATAATATAATAGAGACAGTAGATATAGCTGGTCTGTCACAAAATAATAGAGACAGTAGTTCTAGCTCGTCTGTCATAATATAATAGAGACAGTAGATCTAGCTGGTCCTTCATAATATAATAGAGACAGTAGATATAGCTGGTCTGTCACAAAATAATAGAGACAGTAGTTCTAGCTGGTCTGTCATAATATAATAGAGACAGTAGATCTAGCTGGTCCTTCATAATATAATAGAGACAGTAGATCTCACTGGTCTGTCATAATATAATAGAGACAATAGATCAAGCTGGTCTGTCATAGTATAATAGACACAGTAGATCTAGCTGGTCTGACATAATATAATAAAGACAGTAGATCTAGCTGGTCTGTCATAATATAATAGAGACAGTAGATCTAGCTGGTCCTTCATAATATATTAGAGACAGTAGATCTAGCTGGTCTGTCAAAATATAATAGAGACAGTAGATATAGCTGGTCTGTCACAAAATAATAGAGACAGTAGTTCTAGCAGGTCTGTCATAATATAATAGAGACAGTAGATCTAGATGGTCCTTCATAATATAATAGAGACAGTAGATCTAGCTGGTCTGTCATAATATAATAGAGACAGTAGATCTAGCTGGTCCTTCATAAAATAATAGAGACAGTAGATCTAGCTGGTCTGTCATAATATAATAGAGACAGTAGATCTAGCTGGTCCTTCATAATATAATAGAGACAGTAGATCTAGCTGGTCTGTCAAAATATAATAGAGACAGTAGTTCTAGCTGGTCTGTCATATTATAATAGAGACAGTAGAATTAGCTGGTCTGTCATAATATAGTAGAGACAGTAGATCTAGCTGGTCTGTCATAATATAATAGAGACAGTAGATCTAGCTGGTCTGTCATGATATAATAGAGACAGTAGATCTAGCTTGTCTGTCATAATATAATAGAGACAGTAGATCTACCTGGTCTGTCATAATATAATAGAGACAGTAGATCTAGCTGGTCTGTCACAAATATAATAGAGACAGTAGATCTAGCTGGTCTGTCATAATATAATAGAGACAGTAGATCTAGCTGGTCTGTCATAATATAATAGAGACAGTAGATCTAGCTGGTCTGTCATAATATAATAGAGACAGTAGATCTAGCTGGTCTGTCATAATATAATAGAGACAGTAGATCTAGCTGGTCTGTCATAATATAATAGAGACAGTAGATCTAGCTGGTCTGTCATAATATAATAGAGACAGTAGATCTAGCTGGTCTGTCATAATATAATAGAGACAGTAGATCTAGCTGGTCTGTCATAATATAATAGAGACAGTAGATCTAGCTGGTCTGTCATAATATAATAGAGACAGTAGATCTAGCTGGTCTGTCATAATATAATAGAGACAGTAGATCTAGCTGGTCTGTCATAATCATAATAGAGACAGTAGATCTAGCTGGTCTGTCATAATATAATAGAGACAGTAGATCTAGCTGGTCTGTCATAATATAATAGAGACAGTAGATATAGCTGGTCTGTCATAATATAATAGAGACAGTAGTTCTAGCTGGTCTGTCATAATATAATAGAGACAGTAGATCTAGCTGGTCTGTCATAATATAATAGAGACAGTAGATCTAGATGGTCTGTCATAATACAATAGAGACAGTAGATCTAGCTGGTCTGTATAATATAACAGAGACAGTAGATCTAGCTTGTCTGTCATAATATAATAGAGACAGTAGATCTAGCTGGTCTGTCATAATACAATAGAGACAGTAGATCTAGCTGGTCTGTCATAATATAATAGAGACAGTAGATCTAGCTGGTCTGTCATAATATAATAGAGACAGTAGATCTAGCTGGTCTGTCATAATATAATAGAGACAGTAGATCTAGCTGGTCTGTCATAATATAATAGAGACAGTAGATCTAGCTGGTCTGTCATAATATAATAGAGACAGTAGATATAGCTGGTCTTTCATAATATAATAGAGACAGTAGATATAGCTGGTCTGTCATAATATAATAGAGACAGTAGATCTAGCTGGTCTGTCATAATACAATAGAGACAGTAGATCTAGCTGGTCTGTCATAATATAATAGAGACAGTAGATTTAGCTGGTCTGTCATAATATAATAGACACAGTAGATTTAGCTGGTCTGTCATAATATAATAGAGACAGTGGATCTAGCTGGTCTGTCATAATATAATAGAGACAGTAGATCTAGCTGGTCTGTCATAATATAATAGAGACAGTAGATTTAGCTGGTCTGTCATAATATAATAGAGACAGTAGATCTAGCTGGTCTGTCATAATATAATAGAGACAGTAGATCTAGCTGGTCTGTCATAATATAATAGAGACAGTAGATCTAGCTGGTCTGTCATAATATAATAGAGACAGTAGTTCTAGCTTGTCTGTCATAAATATAATAGAGACAGTAGATCTATCTGGTCTATCATAATATAATAGAGACAGTAGATCTAGCTGGTCTGTCATAATATAATAGAGACAGTAGATCTAGCTGGTCTGTCATAATACAATAGAGACAGTAGATATAGCTGGTCTGTCATAATATAATAGAGACAGTAGTTCTAGCTGGTCTTCATAATATAATAGAGACAGTAGATCTAGCTGGTCTGTCATAATATAATAGAGACAGTAGATCTAGCTGGTCTGTCATAATATAATAGAGACAGTAGATCTAGCTGGTCTGTCATAATATAATAGAGACAGTAGTTCTAGCTGGTCTGTCATAATATAATAGAGACAGTAGATCTAGCTGGTCTGTCATAATATAATAGAGACAGTAGATCTAGCTGGTCTGTCATAATATAATAGAGACAGTAGATCTAGCTGGTCTGTCATAATATAATAGAGACAGTAGATCTAGCTGGTCTGACATAATATAATAGAGACAGTAGATCTAGCTGGTCTGTCATAATATAATAGAGACAGTAGTTCTAGCTGGTCTGTCATAATATAATAGAGACAGTAGATCTAGCTGGTCTGTCATAATATAATAGAGACAGTAGATCTAGCTGGTCTTTCATAATATAATAGAGACAGTAGATCTAGCTGGTCTGTCATAATATAATAGAGACAGTAGATCTAGCTGGTCTGTCATAATATAATAGAGACAGTAGATCTAGCTGGTCTGTCATAATATAATAGAGACAGTAGATCTAGCTGGTCTGTCATAATATAATAGAGACAGTAGTTCTAGCTGGTCTGTCATAATATAATAGAGACAGTAGATCTAGCTGGTCTGTCATAATATAATAGAGACAGTAGATCTAGCTGGTCGTCATAATATAATAGAGACAGTAGATCTAGCTGGTCTGTCATAATATAATAGAGACAGTAGTTCTAGCTCGTCTGTCATAATATAATAGAGACAGTAGATCTAGCTGGTCTGTCATAATATAATAGAGACAGTAGATCTAGCTGGTCTGTCAAAATATAATAGAGACAGTAGATCTAGCTGGTCTGTCACAAAATAATAGAGACAGTAGTTCCAGCAGGTCTGTCATATTATAATAGAGACAGTACAATTAGCTGGTCTTTCATAGATAAATAGAGACAGTAGATCTGGCTGGTCTGTTCATAATATAATAGAGACAGTAGATCTAGCTGGTCCTTCATAATATAATAGAGACAGTAGATCTGGCTGGTCTGTTCATAATATAATAGAGACAGTAGATCTAGCTGGTCCTTCATAATATAATAGAGACAGTAGATCTAGCTGGTCTGTCATAATATAATAGAGACAGTAGTTCTAGCTGGTCCTTCATAATATAATAGAAACAGTAGATATAGCTGGTCTGTCATAATATAATAGAGACAGTAGATATAGCTGGTCTGTCATAAAATAATAGAGACAGTAGTTCTAGCTCGTCTGTCATAATATAATAGAGACAGTAGATCTAGCTGGTCCTTCATAATATAATAGAGACAGTAGATATAGCTGGTCTGTCACAAAATAATAGAGACAGTAGTTCTAGCTGGTCTGTCATAATATAATAGAGACAGTAGATCTAGCTGGTCCTTCATAATATAATAGAGACAGTAGATCTACTGGTCAGTCATAATATAATAGAGACAATAGATCTAGCTGGTCTGTCATAGTATAATAGACACAGTAGATCTAGCTGGTCTGACATAATATAATAAAGACAGTAGATCTAGCTGGTCTGTCATAATATAATAGAGACAGTAGATCTAGATGGTCCTTCATAATATAATAGAGACAGTAGATCTAGCTGGTCTGTCATAATATAATAGAGACAGTAGATCTAGCTGGTCCTTCATAAAATAATAGAGACAGTAGATCTATCTGGTCTATCATAATATAATAGAGACAGTAGATCTAGCTGGTCTGACATAATATAATAAAGACAGTAGATCTAGCTGGTCTGTCATAAATATATTAGAGACAGTAGTTCTAGCTGGTCTGTAATATTGTAATAGAGACAGTAGATCTAACTGGTCTGTCATAATATAATAGAGACAGTAGATCTAGCTGGTCTGTCATAATATAATAGAGACAGTAGATCTAGCTGGTCTGTCATAATATAATAGAGACAGTAGATCTAGCTGGTCTGTCATAATATAATAGAGACAGTAGATCTAGCTGGTCTGACATAATATAATAAAGACAGTAGATCTAGCTGGTCTGTCATAAATATAATAGAGACAGTAGATCTAGCTGGTCTGTAATATTGTAATAGAGACAGTAGATCTAGCTGGTCTTTCATAATATAATAGAGACAGTAGATCTAGCTGGTCTTTCATAATATAATAGAGACAGTAGATCTAGCTGGTCTGTCATAATATAATAGAGACAGTAGATCTAGCTGGTCTGTCATAATATAATAGAGACAGTAGATCTAGCTGGTCTGTCATAATATAATAGAGACAGTAGATCTAGCTGGTCTGTCATAATATAATAGAGACAGTAGATCTAGCTGGTCTGTCATAATATAATAGAGACAGTAGATCTAGCTGGTATGTCGTACAATAGAGACAGTAGATCTAGCTGGTCTGGCATTATATAATAGAGACAGTAGTTAGCTGGTCTGACCAAATATAATAGAGACAGTAGATCTAGGTGGTCTGTCATAATATAATAGTGACAGTAGATCTAGCTGGTCTGACATAATATAATAGAGACAGTAGATATAGCTGGTCTGTCATAATATAATAGAGACAGTAGATCTAGCTGGTCTGTCATAATACAATAGAGACAGTAGATCTAGCTGGTCTGTCATAATATAATAGAGACAGTAGATCTAGCTGGTCTGTCATAATATAATAGAGACAGTAGATCTAGCTGGTCTGTCATAATATAATAGAGACAGTATATCTAGCTGGTCTATCATAATATAATAGAGACAGTAGATCTAGCTGGTCTGACATAATATAATAGAGACAGTAGATCTAGCTGGTCTGTCATAATATAATAGAGACAGTAGATCTAGCTGGTCTGTCATAATATAATAGAGACAGTAGATCTAGCTGGTCTGTCATAATATAATAGAGACAGTAGATCTAGCTGGTCTGTCATAATATAATAGAGACAGTAGTTCAAGCTTGTCTGACCAAATATAATAGAGACAGTAGATGTAGGTGGTCTGTCATAATATAATAGAGACAGTAGATCTAGATGGTCTGACATAATATAATAGAGACAGTAGATATAGCTGGTCTGTCATAATATAATAGAGACAGTAGATCTAGCTGGTCTGTCATAATACAATAGAGACAGTAGATCTAGCTGGTCTGTCATAATATAATAGAGACAGTAGATCTAGCTGGTCTGTCGTAACATAACAGAGACAGTAGATCTAGCTTGTCTGTCATAATATAATAGAGACAGTATATCTATCTGGTCTATCATAATATAATAGAGACAGTAGATCTAGCTGGTCTGACATAATATAATAGAGACAGTAGTTCTAGCTTGTCTGTCATAATATAATAGAGACAGTATATCTATCTGGTCTATCATAATATAATAGAGACAGTAGTTCTAGCTTGTCTGTCATAATATAATAGAGACAGTAGATCTAGATGGTCTGACATAATATAATAGAGACAGTAGATATAGCTGGTCTGTCATATAATAATAGAGACAGTAGATCTAGCTGGTCTGACATAATATAATAGAGACAGTAGTTCTAGCTGGTCTGTCATAATATAAAAGAGACAGTAGATCTAGCTGGTCCTTCATAATATAATAGAGACAGTAGATCTCAGCTGGTCTGTCATAATATAATAGAGACAATAGATCAAGCTGGTCTGTCATAGTATAATAGAGACAAAGTAGATCTAGCTGGTCTGACATAATATAATAAAGACAGTAGATCTAGATGGTCTGTCATAATATAATAGAGACAGTAGATCTAGCTGGTCCTTCATAATATATTACAGACAGTAGATCTAGCTGGTCTGTCAAAATATAATAGAGACAGTAGATATAGCTGGTCTGTCACAAAATAATAGAGACAGTAGTTCTAGCTGGTCTGTCATAATATAATAGAGACAGTAGATCTAGATGGTCCTTCATAATATAATAGAGACAGTAGATCTAGCTGGTCTGTCATAATATAATAGAGACAGTAGATCTAGCTGGTCTGTCAAAATATAATAGAGACAGTAGATATAGCTGGTCTGTCACAAAATAATAGAGACAGTAGTTCTAGCTGGTCTGTCATAATATAAATGAGACAGTAGATCTAGCTGGTCCTTCATAATATAATAGAGACAGTAGATCTAGCTGGTCTGTCATAATATAATAGAGACAGTAGATCTAGCTGGTCTGACATAATATAATAGAGACAGTAGATCTAGCTGGTCTGTCACAAAATAATAGAGACAGTAGATCTAGCTGGTCCTTCATAATATAATAGAGACAGTAGATCTCGCTGGTCTGTCATAATATAATAGAGACAGTAGATCTAGCTGGTCTGTCATAATATAATAGAGACAGTAGATCTAGCTGGTCTGTCATAATATAATAGAGACAGTAGATCTAGCTGGTCTGTCGTAACATAACAGAGACAGTAGATCTAGCTTGTCTGTCATAATATAATAGAGACAGTATATCTATCTGGTCTATCATAATATAATAGAGACAGTAGATCTAGCTGGTCTGACATAATATAATAGAGACAGTAGTTCTAGCTTGTCTGTCATAATATAATAGAGAGTGTAGATCTAGATGGTCTGACATAATATAATAGAGACAGTAGATCTAGCTTGTCTGTCATAATATAATAGAGACAGTAGATCTATCTGGTCTATCATAATATAATAGAGACTGTAGTTCAAGCTTGTCTGACCAAATTTAATAGAGACAGTAGATGTAGGTGGTCTGTCATAATATAATAGAGACAGTAGATCTAGATGGTCTGACATAATATAATAGAGACAGTAGATCTAGCTGGTCTGTCATAATATAATAGAGACAGTAGATCTAGCTGGTCTGTCATAATATAATAGAGACAGTAGATCTAGCTGGTCTGTCATAATATAATAGAGACAGTAGATCTAGCTGGTCTGTCGTAACATAACAGAGACAGTAGATCTAGCTTGTCTGTCATAATATAATAGAGACAGTATATCTATCTGGTCTATCATAATATAATAGAGACAGTAGATCTAGCTGGTCTGACATAATATAATAGAGACAGTAGTTCTAGCTTGTCTGTCATAATATAATAGAGACAGTATATCTATCTGGTCTATCATAATATAATAGAGACAGTAGTTCTAGCTTGTCTGTCATAATATAATAGAGAGTGTAGATCTAGATGGTCTGACATAATATAATAGAGACAGTAGATATAGCTGGTCTGTCACATAATAATAGAGACAGTAGATCTAGCTGGTCTGACATAATATAATAGAGACAGTAGTTCTAGCTGGTCTGTCATAATATAAAAGAGACAGTAGATCTAGCTGGTCCTTCATAATATAATAGAGACAGTAGATCTCACTGGTCTGTCATAATATAATAGAGACAATAGATCAAGCTGGTCTGTCATAGTATAATAGACAAAGTAGATCTAGCTGGTCTGACATAATATAATAAAGACAGTAGATCTAGATGGTCTGTCATAATATAATAGAGACAGTAGATCTAGCTGGTCTTCATAATATATTACAGACAGTAGATCTAGCTGGTCTGTCAAAATATAATAGAGACAGTAGATATAGCTGGTCTGTCACAAAATAATAGAGACAGTAGTTCTAGCTGGTCTGTCATAATATAATAGAGACAGTAGATCTAGATGGTCCTTCATAATATAATAGAGACAGTAGATCTAGCTGGTCTGTCATAATATAATAGAGACAGTAGATCTAGCTGGTCTGTCAAAATATAATAGAGACAGTAGATATAGCTGGTCTGTCACAAAATAATAGAGACAGTAGTTCCAGCAGGTCTGTCATAATATAATAGAGACAGTAGATCTAGATGGTCCTTCATAATATAATAGAGACAGTAGATCTAGCTGGTCTGTCATAATATAATAGAGACAGTAGATCTAGCTGGTCCTTCATAATATAATAGAGACAGTAGATATAGCTGGTCTGTCACAAAATAATAGAGACAGTAGATCTAGCTGGTCCTTCATAATATAATAGAGACAGTAGATCTCGCTGGTCTGTCATAATATAATAGAGACAGTAGATCTAGCTGGTCCTTCATAATATAATAGAGACAGTAGATATAGCTGGTCTGTCATAATATAATAGAGACAGTAGATATAGCTGGTCTGTCACAAAATAATAGAGACAGTAGTTCTAGCTGGTCTGTCATAATATAATAGAGACAGTAGATCTCACTGGTCTGTCATAATATAATAGAGACAATAGATCAAGCTGGTCTGTCATAGTATAATAGACACAGTAGATCTAGCTGGTCTGACATAATATAATAAAGACAGTAGATCTAGCTGGTCTGTCATAATATAATAGAGACAGTAGATCTAGCTGGTCTGTCAAAATATAATAGAGACAGTAGATATAGCTGGTCTGTCACAAAATAATAGAGACAGTAGTTCTAGCTGGTCTGTCATAAAATAATAGAGACAGTAGTTCTAGCTGGTCTGTCATAATATAATAGAGACAGTAGATCTAGCTGGTCTTTTCATAATATAATAGAGACAGTAGATATAGCTGGTCTGTCATAATATAATAGAGACAGTAGATCTAGCTGGTCTGTCATAATATAATAGAGACAGTAGATCTAGCTGGTCTGACATAATATAATAAAGACAGTAGATCTAGCTGGTCTGTCATAAATATAATAGAGACAGTAGTTCTAGCTGGTCTGTAATATTGTAATAGAGACAGTAGATCTAACTGGTCTGTCATAATATAATAGAGACAGTAGATCTAGCTGGTCTTTCATAATATAATAGAGATGGTAGATCTAGCTGGTCTGTCATAATATAATAGAGACAGTAGATCTAGCTGGTCTGTCATAATATAATAGAGACAGTAGATCTAGCTGGTCTGTCATAATATAATAGAGACAGTAGATATAGCTGGTCTGTCAAAAAATAATAGAGACAGTAGTTCTATCTGGTCTGTCATAATACATTAGAGACAGTAGATCCAGCTGGTCTGTCATAATATAATAAAGACAGTGGATCTAGCTGGTCTGTCATATTATAATAGAGACAGTAGATCTAGCTGGTCTGTCATAATATAATAGAGACAGTAGATCTAGCTGGTCTGTCATAATATAATAGAGACAGTAGATCTATCTGGTCTGTCATAATACAATAGAGACAGTAGATCTAGCTGGTCTGACATAATATAATAAAGACAGTAGATCTAGCTGGTCTGTCATAAATATAATAGAGACAGTAGATCTAGCTGGTCTGCAATATTGTAATAGAGACAGTAGATCTAGCTGGTCTGTAATATTGTAATAGAGACAGTAGATCTAGCTGGTCTTTCATAATATAATAGAGGCAGTAGATATAGCTGGTCTTTTTATAATATAATAGAGACAGTAGAAATAGCTTGTCTGTCATAATATAATAGAGACAGTAGATCTAGCTGGTCTGTCATAATACAATAGAGACAGTAGATCTAGCTGGTCTGTCATAATATAATAGAGACAGTAGATCTAGCTGGTCTGTCATAATATAATAGAGACAGTAGATCTAGCTGGTCTGTCATAACATAACAGAGACAGTAGATCTAGCTGGTCTGACATAATATAATAGAGACAGTAGTTCAAGCTTGTCTGACCAAATATAATAGAGACAGTAGATGTAGGTGGTCTGTCATAATATAATAGAGACAGTAGATCTAGATGGTCTGACATAATATAATAGAGACAGTAGATCTAGCTGGTCTGTCATAATATAATAGAGACAGTAGATCTAGATGGTCTGACATAATATAATAGAGACAGTAGATCTAGCTGGTCTGTCATAATATAATAGAGACAGTAGATCTAGCTGGTCTATCATAATATAATAGAGACAGTAGATCTAGCTGGTCTGTCATAATATAATAGAGACAGTAGATCTAGCTGGTCTGTATAATATAATAGAGACAGTAGATATAGCTGGTCTGTCACAAAATAATAGAGACAGTAGTTCTAGCTGGTCTTCATAATATAATAGAGACAGTAGATATAGCTGGTCTGTCATAATATAATAGAGACAGTAGATCTAGCTGGTCTGTCATAAT
Source organism: Oncorhynchus tshawytscha (assembly GCF_018296145.1). NCBI lineage: Eukaryota > Metazoa > Chordata > Actinopteri > Salmoniformes > Salmonidae > Oncorhynchus > Oncorhynchus tshawytscha. Next base: position 1,488,289 of record NC_056432.1, read on the forward strand.
ATAATAGAGACAGTAGATCTAGCTTGTGTGTCATAATATAATAGCGACAGTAGATCTAGCTGGTCTGTCATAATATAATAGAGACAGTAGATCTAGCTGGTCTGTCATAATATAATAGAGACAGTAGATCTAGCTGGTCTGTCATAATACAATAGAGACAGTAGATCTAGCTGGTCTGTCATAATATAATAGAGACAGTAGATCTAGCTGGTCGGTCATAATACAATAGAGACAGTAGATCTAGATTGGTCTGTATAAATATAATAGAGACAGTAGATCTAGCTGGTCTGTCACAATATAATAGAGACAGTAGATCTAGCTGGTCTGTCATAATATAATAGAGACAGTAGATCTAGCTGGTCTTTCATAATATAATAGAGACAGTAGATCTAGCTGGTCTGTCATAATATAATAGAGACAGTAGATCTAGCTGGTCTGTCATAATATAATAGAGACAGTAGATCTAGCTGGTCTGTCATAATATAATAGAGACAGTAGATATAGCTGGTCTGTCATAATATAATAGAGACAGTAGATCTAGCTGGTCTGTCATAATATAATAGAGACAGTAGATCTAGCTGGTCTGTCATAATATAATAGAGACAGTAGATCTAGCTGGTCTGTCATAATATAATAGAGACAGTAGATCTAGCTGGTCTGTCATAATATAATAGAGACAGTAGATCTAGCTGGTCTGTCATAATATAATAGAGACAGTAGATCTAGCTGGTCTGTCATAATATAATAGAGACAGTAGATCTAGCTTGTCTGTCATAATATAATAGAGACAGTAGATCTATCTGGTCTATCATAATATAATAGAGACAGTAGATCTAGCTGGTCTGACATAATATAATAGAGAGAGAGTAGATAGAGCTGGTCTGTCATAATATAATAGAGCAGTAGATATAGCTGGTCTTTTATAATATAATAGAGACAGTAGAAATAGCTGGTCTGTCATAATATAATAGAGACAGTAGATCTAGCTGGTCTGTCATAATATAATAGAGACAGTAGATCTAGCTGGTCTGTCATAATATAATAGAGACAGTAGATCTAGCTGGTCTGTCATAATATAATAGAGACAGTAGATCTAGCTGGTCTGTCATAATATAATAGAGACAGTAGTTCTAGCTGGTCTGACCATAATATAATAGAGACAGTAGATATAGCTGGTCTGTCATAATATAATAGAGACAGTAGATCTAGCTGGTCTGACATAATATAATACAGACAGTAGATCTAGCTGGTCTGTCATAATATAATAGAGACAGTAGATCTAGCTGGTCTGTCATAATATAATAGAGACAGTAGATCTAGCTGGTCTGTCATAATATAATAGAGACAGTAGATCTAGCTGGTCTGTCATAATATAATAGAGACAGTAGATCTAGCTGGTCTGTCATAATATAATAGAGACAGTAGATATAGCTGGTCTGTCATAATATAATAGAGACAGTAGATATAGCTGGTCTGTCATAATATAATAGAGACAGTAGATCTAGCTGGTCTGTCATAATATAATAGAGACAGTAGATATAGCTGGTCTGTCATAATATAATAGAGACAGTAGATCTAGCTGGTCTGTCATAATATAATAGAGACAGTAGATCTAGCTGGTCTGTCATAATATAATAGAGACAGTAGATCTAGCTGGTCTGTCATAATATAATAGAGACAGTAGATCTAGCTGGTCTGTCATAATATAATAGAGACAGTAGATCTAGCTGGTCTGTCATAATATAATAGAGACAGTAGATCTAGCTGGTCTGTCATAATATAATAGAGACAGTAGATCTAGCTGGTCTGTCATAATATAATAGAGACAGTAGATCTAGCTGGTCTGTCATAATATAATAGAGACAGTAGATCTAGCTGGTCTGTCATAATTATAATAGAGACAGTAGATCTAGCTGGTCTGTCATAATATAATAGAGACAGTAGATCTAGCTGGTCTGTCATAATATAATAGAGACAGTAGATCTAGCTGGTCTGTCATAATATAATAGAGACAGTAGATCTAGCTGGTCTGTCATAATATAATAGAGACAGTAGATCTAGCTGGTCTGTCATAATATAATAGAGACAGTAGATCTAGCTGGTCTGTCATAATATAATAGAGACAGTAGATCTAGCTGGTCTGTCATAATATAATAGAGACAGTAGATCTAGCTGGTCTGTCATAATATAATAGAGACAGTAGATATAGCTGGTCTGTCATAATATAATAGAGACAGTAGATCTAGCTGGTCTGTCATAATATAATAGAGACAGTAGATCTAGCTGGTCTGTCATAATATAATAGAGACAGTAGATCTAGCTGGTCTGTCATAATATAATAGAGACAGTAGATCTAGCTGGTCTGTCATAATATAATAGAGACAGTAGATCTAGCTGGTCTGTCATAATATAATAGAGACAGTAGATCTAGCTGGTCTGTCATAATATAATAGAGACAGTAGATATAGCTGGTCTGTCATAATATAATAGAGACAGTAGATCTAGCTGGTCTGTCATAATATAATAGAGACAGTAGATCTAGCTGGTCTGTCATAATATAATAGAGACAGTAGATCTAGCTGGTCTGTCATAATATAATAGAGACAGTAGATGTAGCTGGTCTGTCATAATATAATAGAGACAGTAGATCTAGCTGGTCTGTCATAATATAATAGAGACAGTAGATATAGCTGGTCTGTCATAATATAATAGAGACAGTAGATCTAGCTGGTCTGTCATAATATAATAGAGACAGTAGATCTAGCTGGTCTGTCATAATATAATAGAGACAGTAGATCTAGCTGGTCTGTCATAATATAATAGAGACAGTAGATCTAGCTGGTCTATCATAATATAATAGAGACAGTAGATCTAGCTGGTCTGACATAATATAATAGAGACAGTAGATCTAGCTGGTCTGTCATAATATAATAGAGACAGTAGATCTAGCTGGTCTGTCATAATATAATAGAGACAGTAGATCTAGCTGGTCTGTCATAATATAATAGAGACAGTAGATCTAGCTGGTCTGTCATAATATAATAGAGACAGTAGATCTAGCTGGTCTGTCATAATATAATAGAGACAGTAGATCTAGCTGGTCTGTCATAATATAATAGAGACAGTAGATCTAGCTGGTCTGTCATAATATAATAGAGACAGTAGATATAGCTGGTCTGTCATAATATAATAGAGACAGTAGATCTATCTGGTCTATCATAATATAATAGAGACAGTAGATCTAGCTGGTCTGTCATAATATAATAGAGACAGTAGATATAGCTGGTCTGTCATAATATAATAGAGACAGTAGTTCTAGCTGGTCTGACATAATATAATAGAGACAGTAGATATAGCTGGTCTGTCATAATATAATAGAGACAGTAGATATAGCTGGTCTGTCATAATATAATAGAGACAGTAGATCTAGCTGGTCTGTCATAATATAATAGAGACAGTAGATCTAGCTGGTCTGTCATAATATAATAGAGACAGTAGATCTAGCTGGTCTGTCATAATATAATAGAGACAGTAGATCTAGCTGGTCTGTCATAATATAATAGAGACAGTAGATATAGCTGGTCTGTCATAATATAATAGAGACAGTAGATCTAGCTGGTCTGTCATAATATAATAGAGACAGTAGATCTAGCTGGTCTGTCATAATATAATAGAGACAGTAGATCTAGCTGGTCTGTCATAATATAATAGAGACAGTAGATCTAGCTGGTCTGTCATAATATAATAGAGACAGTAGATCTAGCTGGTCTGTCATAATATAATAGAGACAGTAGATCTAGCTGGTCTGTCATAATATAATAGAGACAGTAGATCTAGCTGGTCTGTCATAATATAATAGAGACAGTAGATCTAGCTGGTCTGTCATAATATAATAGAGACAGTAGATCTATCTGGTCTATCATAATATAATAGAGACAGTAGATCTAGCTGGTCTGTCATAATATAATAGAGACAGTAGATCTAGCTGGTCTGTCATAATATAATAGAGACAGTAGATATAGCTGGTCTTTTTATAATATAATAGAGACAGTAGAAATAGCTTGTCTGTCATAATATAATAGAGACAGTAGATCTAGCTGGTCTGTCATAATATAATAGAGACAGTAGATCTAGCTGGTCTGTCATAATATAATAGAGACAGTAGATCTAGCTGGTCTGTCATAATATAATAGAGACAGTAGATCTAGCTGGTCTGTCATAACATAACAGAGACAGTAGATCTAGCTGGTCTGACATAATATAATAGAGACAGTAGTTAGCTTGTCTGACCAAATATAATAGAGACAGTAGATGTAGGTGGTCTGTCATAATATAATAGAGACAGTAGATCTAGCTGGTCTGTCATAATATAATAGAGACAGTAGATCTAGCTGGTCTGTCATAATATAATAGAGACAGTAGATCTAGCTGGTCTGTCATAATATAATAGAGACAGTAGATCTAGCTGGTCTGTCATAATATAATAGAGACAGTAGATCTAGCTGGTCTGTCATAATATAATAGAGACAGTAGATCTAGCTGGTCTGTCATAATATAATAGAGACAGTAGATCTAGCTGGTCTGTCATAATATAATAGAGACAGTAGATCTAGGTGGTCTGTCATAATATAATAAGACAGTAGATCTAGCTGGTCTGACATAATATAATAGAGACAGTAGATCTAGCTGGTCTGTCATAATATAATAGAGACAGTAGATCTAGCTGGTCTGTCATAATATAATAGAGACAGTAGATCTAGCTGGTCTGTCATAATATAATAGAGACAGTAGATCTAGCTGGTCTGTCATAATATAATAGAGACAGTAGATCTAGCTGGTCTGTCATAATATAATAGAGACAGTAGATCAAGCTGGTCTGTCATAATATAATAGAGACAGTAGATCTAGCTGGTCTGTCATAATATAATAGAGACAGTAGATCTAGCTGGTCTGTCATAATATAATAGAGACAGTAGATCTAGCTGGTCTGTCATAATATAATAGAGACAGTAGATCTAGCTGGTCTGTCATAATATAATAGAGACAGTAGATCTAGCTGGTCTGTCATAATATAATAGAGACAGTAGATCTAGCTGGTCTGTCATAATATAATAGAGACAGTAGATCTAGCTGGTCTGTCATAATATAATAGAGACAGTAGATCTAGCTGGTCTGTCATAATATAATAGAGACAGTAGATCTAGCTGGTCTGTCATAATATAATAGAGACAGTAGATCTAGCTGGTCTGTCATAATATAATAGAGACAGTAGATCTAGCTGGTCTGTCATAATATAATAGAGACAGTAGATATAGCTGGTCTGTCATAATATAATAGAGACAGTAGATCTAGCTGGTCTGTCATAATATAATAGAGACAGTAGATCTAGCTGGTCTGTCATAATATAATAGAGACAGTAGATCTAGCTGGTCTGTCATAATATAATAGAGACAGTAGATCTAGCTGGTCTGTCATAATATAATAGAGACAGTAGATATAGCTGGTCTGTCATAATATAATAGAGACAGTAGATCTAGCTGGTCTGTCATAATATAATAGAGACAGTAGATCTAGCTGGTCTGTCATAATATAATAGAGACAGTAGATATAGCTGGTCTGTCATAATATAATAGAGACAGTAGATCTAGCTGGTCTGTCATAATATAATAGAGACAGTAGATCTAGCTGGTCTGTCATAATATAATAGAGACAGTAGATCTAGCTGGTCTGTCATAATATAATAGAGACAGTAGATCTAGCTTGTCTGTCATAATATAATAGAGACAGTAGATCTATCTGGTCTATCATAATATAATAGAGACAGTAGATCTAGCTGGTCTGTCATAATATAATAGAGAGAGAGTAGATAGAGCTGGTCTGTCATAATACAATAGAGGCAGTAGATATAGCTGGTCTTTTTATAATATAATAGAGACAGTAGAAATAGCTTGTCTGTCATAATATAATAGAGACAGTAGATCTAGCTGGTCTGTCATAATATAATAGAGACAGTAGATCTAGCTGGTCTGTCATAATATAATAGAGACAGTAGATCTAGCTGGTCTGTCATAATATAATAGAGACAGTAGATCTAGCTGGTCTGTCATAATATAATAGAGACAGTAGATCTAGCTGGTCTGTCATAATATAATAGAGACAGTAGTTCAAGCTTGTCTGACCAAATATAATAGAGACAGTAGATGTAGGTGGTCTGTCATAACATAACAGAGACAGTAGATCTAGCTGGTCTGACATAATATAATAGAGACAGTAGTTCAAGCTTGTCTGACCAAATATAATAGAGACAGTAGATGTAGGTGGTCTGTCATAATATAATAGAGACAGTAGATCTAGCTGGTCTGTCATAATATAATAGAGACAGTAGATCTAGCTGGTCTGTCATAATATAATAGAGACAGTAGATCTAGCTGGTCTGTCATAATATAATAGAGACAGTAGATCTAGCTGGTCTGTCATAATATAATAGAGACAGTAGATCTAGCTGGTCTGTCATAATATAATAGAGACAGTAGATCTAGCTGGTCTGTCATAATATAATAGAGACAGTAGATCTAGCTGGTCTGTCATAATATAATAGAGACAGTAGATCTAGCTGGTCTGTCATAATATAATAGAGACAGTAGATCTAGCTGGTCTGTCATAATATAATAGAGACAGTAGATCTAGCTGGTCTGTCATAATATAATAGAGACAGTAGATCTAGCTGGTCTGTCATAATATAATAGAGACAGTAGATCTAGCTGGTCTGTCATAATATAATAGAGACAGTAGATCTAGCTGGTCTGTCATAATATAATAGAGACAGTAGATCTAGCTGGTCTGTCATAATATAATAGAGACAGTAGATCTAGCTGGTCTGTCATAATATAATAGAGACAGTAGATCTAGCTGGTCTGTCATAATATAATAGAGACAGTAGATCTAGCTGGTCTGTCATAATATAATAGAGACAGTAGATCTAGCTGGTCTGTCATAATATAATAGAGACAGTAGATCTAGCTGGTCTGTCATAATATAATAGAGACAGTAGATCTAGCTGGTCTGTCATAATATAATAGAGACAGTAGATCTAGCTGGTCTGTCATAATATAATAGAGACAGTAGATATAGCTGGTCTGTCATAATATAATAGAGACAGTAGATCTAGCTGGTCTGTCATAATATAATAGAGACAGTAGATCTAGCTGGTCTGTCATAATATAATAGAGACAGTAGATCTAGCTGGTCTGTCATAATATAATAGAGACAGTAGATCTAGCTGGTCTGTCATAATATAATAGAGACAGTAGATCTAGCTGGTCTGTCATAATATAATAGAGACAGTAGATCTAGCTGGTCTGTCATAATATAATAGAGACAGTAGATCTAGCTGGTCTGTCATAATATAATAGAGACAGTAGATATAGCTGGTCTGTCATAATATAATAGAGACAGTAGATCTAGCTGGTCTGTCATAATATAATAGAGACAGTAGATCTAGCTGGTCTGTCATAATATAATAGAGAGAGAGTAGATAGAGCTGGTCTGTCATAATACAATAGAGGCAGTAGATATAGCTGGTCTTTTTATAATATAATAGAGACAGTAGAAATAGCTTGTCTGTCATAATATAATAGAGACAGTAGATCTAGCTGGTCTGTCATAATATAATAGAGACAGTAGATCTAGCTGGTCTGTCATAATATAATAGAGACAGTAGATCTAGCTGGTCTGTCATAATATAACAGAGACAGTAGATCTAGCTGGTCTGACATAATATAATAGAGACAGTAGATATAGCTGGTCTGTCATAATATAATAGAGACAGTAGATCTAGCTGGTCTGTCATAATATAATAGAGACAGTAGATCTAGCTGGTCTGTCATAATATAATAGAGACAGTAGATCTAGCTGGTCTGTCATAATACAATAGAGACAGTAGATCTAGCTGGTCTGTCATAATATAATAGAGACAGTAGATCTAGCTGGTCTGTCATAATATAATAGAGACAGTAGATCTAGCTGGTCTGTCATAACATAATAGAGACAGTAGATCTAGCTGGTCTGTCATAATTTAATAGAGACAGTAGTTAGCTTGTCTGACCAAATATAATAGAGACAGTAGATGTAGGTGGTCTGTCATAATATAATAGAGACAGTAGATCTAGAGCTGGTCTGACATAATATAATAGAGACAGTAGATCTAGCTGGTCTGTCATAATATAATAGAGACAGTAGTAGATCTAGCTGGTCTGTCATAATATAATAGAGACAGTAGATCTAGCTGGTCTGTCATAATATAATAGAGACAGTAGATCTAGCTGGTCTGTCATAATATAATAGAGACAGTAGATCTAGCTGGTCTGTCATAATATAATAGAGACAGTAGATCTAGCTGGTCTGTCATAATATAATAGAGACAGTAGATCTAGCTGGTCTGTCATAATATAATAGAGACAGTAGATCTAGCTGGTCTGTCATAATATAATAGAGACAGTAGATCTAGCTGGTCTGTCATAATATAATAGAGACAGTAGATCTAGCTGGTCTGTCATAATATAATAGAGACAGTAGATCTAGCTGGTCTGTCATAATATAATAGAGACAGTAGATCTAGCTGGTCTGTCATAATATAATATAATAGAGACAGTAGATCTAGCTGGTCTGTCATAATATAATAGAGACAGTAGATCAGTAGCTGGTCTGTCATAATATAATAGAGACAGTAGATCTAGCTGGTCTGTCATAATATAATAGAGACAGTAGATCTAGCTGGTCTGACATAATATAATAGAGACAGTAGATCTAGCTGGTCTGTCATAATATAATAGAGACAGTAGATCTAGCTGGTCTGTCATAATATAATAGAGACAGTAGATCTAGCTGGTCTGTCATAATATAATAGAGACAGTAGATCTAGCTGGTCTGTCATAATATAATAGAGACAGTAGATCTAGCTGGTCTGTCATAATATAATAGAGACAGTAGATCTAGCTGGTCTGTCATAATATAATAGAGACAGTAGATCTAGCTGGTCTGTCATAATATAATAGAGACAGTAGATCTAGCTGGTCTGTCATAATATAATAGAGACAGTAAATATAGCTGGTCTGTCATAATATAATAGAGACAGTAGATCTAGCTGGTCTATCATAATATAATAGAGACAGTAGATCTAGCTGGTCTGTCATAATATAATAGAGACAGTATATCTAGCTGGTCTGTCATAATATAATTGAGACGGTAGATCTAGCTGGTCTTTCATAATATAATAGAGACAGTAGAATAGCTGGTCTGTCATAATATAATAGAGACAGTAGATCTAGCTGGTCTGTCATAATATAATAGAGACAGTAGATCTAGCTGGTATGTCATAATATAATAGAGACAGTAGATCTAGCTGGTCGGTCATAATATAATAGAGACAGTAGATCTAGCTGGTCTGTCATAATATAATAATATAATAGAGACAGTAGATCTAGCTGGTCTGTCATAATATAATAGAGACAGTAGATCTAGCTGGTCTGTCATAATATAATAGAGACAGTAGATCTAGCTGATCTGTCATATTATAATAGAGACAGTAGATCTAGCTGGTCTGTCATAATATAATAGAGACAGTAGATCTAGCTGGTCTGTCATAATATAATAGAGACAGTAGATCTAGCTGGTCTGTCATAATATAATAGAGACAGTAGATCTAGCTGGTCTGTCATAATATAATAGAGACAGTAGATCTAGCTGGTCTGTCATAATATAATAGAGACAGTAGATCTAGCTGGTCTGTCATAATATAATAGAGACAGTAGATCTAGCTGGTCTGTCATAATATAATAGAGACAGTAGATCTAGCTGGTCTGTCATAATATAATAGAGACAGTAGATCTAGCTGGTCTGTCATAATATAATAGAGACAGTAGATAGAGCTGGTCTGTCATAATATAATAGAGACAGTAGATATAGCTGGTCTTTTATAATATAATAGAGACAGTAGATCTAGCTGGTCTGTCATAATATAATAGAGACAGTAGATCTAGCTGGTCTGTCATAATATAATAGAGACAGTAGATCTAGCTGGTCTGTCATAATATAATAGAGACAGTAGATCTAGCTGGTCTGTCATAATATAATAGAGACAGTAGATCTAGCTGGTCTGTCATAACATAACAGAGACAGTAGATCTAGCTGGTCTGACATAATATAATAGAGACAGTAGTTCAAGCTTGTCTGACCAAATATAATAGAGACAGTAGATGTAGGTGGTCTGTCATAATATAATAGAGACAGTAGATCTAGATGGTCTGACATAATATAATAGAGACAGTAGATATAGCTGGTCTGTCATAATATAATAGAGACAGTAGATCTAGCTGGTCTGTCATAATATAATAGAGACAGTAGATCTAGCTGGTCTGTCATAATATAATAGAGACAGTAGATCTAGCTGGTCTGTCATAATATAATAGAGACAGTAGATCTAGCTGGTCTGTCATAATATAATAGAGACAGTAGATCTAGCTGGTCTGTCATAATATAATAGAGACTGTAGATCTAGCTGGTCTGTCAAATTAGAATAGAGACAGTAGATCTAGCTGGTCTGTCATAATATAATAGAGACAGTAGATCTAGCTGGTCTGTCATAATATAATAGAGACAGTAGATATAGCTGGTCTGTCATAATATAATAGAGACAGTAGATCTAGCTGGTCTGTCATAATATAATAGAGACAGTAGATCTAGCTGGTCTGTCATAATATAATAGAGACAGTAGATCTAGCTGGTCTGTCATAATATAATAGAGACAGTAGATCTAGCTGGTCTGTCATAATATAATAGAGACAGTAGATCTAGCTGGTCTATCATAATATAATAGAGACAGTAGATCTAGCTGGTCTGTCATAATATAATAGAGACAGTAGATCTAGCTGGTCTGTCATAATATAATAGAGACAGTAGATCTAGCTGGTCTGTCATAATATAATAGAGACAGTAGATATAGCTGGTCTGTCATAATATAATAGAGACAGTAGATCTAGCTGGTCTGTCATAATATAATAGAGACAGTAGATCTAGCTGGTCTGTCATAATATAATAGAGACAGTAGATCTAGCTGGTCTGTCATATTATAATAGAGACAGTAGATCTAGCTGGTCTGTCATAATATAATAGAGACAGTAGATATAGCTGGTCTGTCATAATATAATAGAGACAGTAGATATAGCTGGTCTGTCATAATATAATAGAGACAGTAGATATAGCTGGTCTGTCATAATATAATAGAGACAGTAGATATAGCTGGTCTGTCATAATATAATAGAGACAGTAGATATAGCTGGTCTGTCATAATATAATAGAGACAGTAGATCTAGCTGGTCTGTCATAATATAATAGAGACAGTAGATCTAGCTGGTCTGTCATAATATAATAGAGACAGTAGATCTAGCTGGTCTGTCATAATATAATAGAGACAGTAGATCTAGCTGGTCTGTCATAATATAATAGAGACAGTAGATCTAGCTGGTCTGTCATAACATAATAGAGACAGTAGATCTAGCTGGTCTGTCATAATATAATAGAGACAGTAGATCTAGCTGGTCTGTCATAATATAATAGAGACAGTAGATGTAGCTGGTCTGTCATAATATAATAGAGACAGTAGATCTAGATGGTCTGTCATAATATAATAGAGACAGTAGATCTAGCTGGTCTGTCATAATGTAATAGAGACAGTAGATCTAGAGTCTGTCATATAGATCTAGCTGGTCTGTCATAATATAATAGAGACAGTAGATCTAGCTGGTCTGTCATAATACAATAGAGACAGTAGATCTAGCTGGTCTGTCATAATATAATAGAGACAGTAGATCTAGCTGGTCTGTCATAATATAATAGAGACAGTAGATGTAGCTGGTCTGACATAATATAATAGAGACAGTAGTTCTAGTTGGTCTGTCATAATATAATAGAGACAGTAGATGTAGCTGGTCTGTCATAATATAATAGAGACAGTAGATATAGCTGGTCTGTCATAATATAATAGAGACAGTAGATCTAGCTGGTCTGTCATAATATAATAGAGACAGTAGATCTAGCTGGTCTGTCATAATATAATAGAGACAGTAGATCTAGCTGGTCTGTCATATTATAATAGAGACAGTAGATATAGCTGGTCTGTCATAATATAATAGAGACAGTAGATATAGCTGGTCTGTCATAATATAATAGAGACAGTAGATATAGCTGGTCTGTCATATTATAATAGAGACAGTAGATATAGGTGGTCTGTCATAATATAATAGAGACAGTAGATATAGCTGGTCTGTCATAATATAATAGAGACAGTGGATGTAGCTGGTCTGTCATTATATAATAGAGACAGTAGATCTAGCTGGTCTGTCATAATATAATAGAGACAGTAGATCTAGCTGGTCTGTCATAATATAATAGAGACAGTAGATCTAGCTGGTCTGTCATAATATAATAGAGACAGTAGATATAGCTGGTCTGTCATAATATAATAGAGACAGTAGATCTAGCTGGTCTGTCATAATATAATAGAGACAGTAGATCTAGCTGGTCTGTCATAATATAATAGAGACAGTAGATCTAGCTGGTCTGTCATAATATAATAGAGACAGTAGATCTAGCTGGTCTGTCATAATATAATAGAGACAGTAGATCTAGCTGGTCTGTCATAATATAATAGAGACAGTAGATCTAGCTGGTCTGTCATAATATAATAGAGACAGTAGATATAGCTGGTCTGTCATAATATAATAGAGACAGTAGATATAGCTGGTCTGTCATAATATAATAGAGACAGTAGATATAGCTGGTCTGTCATAATATAATAGAGACAGTAGATCTAGCTGGTCTGTCATAATATAATAGAGACAGTAGATCTAGCTGGTCTGTCATAATATAATAGAGACAGTAGATCTAGCTGGTCTGTCATAATATAATAGAGACAGTAGATATAGCTGGTCTGTCATAATATAATAGAGACAGTAGATATAGCTGGTCTGTCATAATATAATAGAGACAGTAGATATAGCTGGTCTGTCATAATATAATAGAGACAGTAAATATAGCTTGTCTGTCATAATATAATAGAGACAGTAGATCTATCTGGTCTATCATAATATAATAGAGACAGTAGATCTAGCTGGTCTATCATAATATCATAGAGACAGTAGATATAGCTGGTCTGTCATAATATAATAGAGACAGTAGTTCTAGCTGGTCTGACATAATATAATAGAGACAGTAGATATAGGTGGTCTGTCATAATATAATAGAGAGAGTAGATATAGGTGGTCTGTCATATTATAATAGAGAGAGTAGATATAGCTGGTCTGTCATAATATAATAGAGACAGTAGATATAGCTTTTCTGTCATAATATTATAGAGACAGTAGATATAGCTGGTCTGTCATAATATAATAGAGACAGTAGATCTAGCTGGTCTGTCATAATATAATAGAGACAGTAGATCTAGCTGGTCTGTCATAATATAATAGAGAGAGTAGATATAGCTGGTCTGTCATAATATAATAGAGACAGTAGATCTAGCTGGTCTGTCATAATATAATAGAGACAGTAGATATAGCTGGTCTGTCATAATATAATAGAGACAGTAGATCTAGCTGGTCTGTCATAATATAATAGAGACAGTAGATCTAGCTGGTCTGTCATAATATAATAGAGACAGTAGATCTAGCTGGTCTGTCATAATATAATAGCGACAGTAGATCTAGATGGTCTGTCATAATATAATAGAGACAGTAGATATAGCTGGTCTGTCATAATATAATAGAGACAGTAGATCTAGCTGGTCTGTCATAATATAATAGAGACAGTAGATCTAGCTGGTCTGTCATAATATAATAGAGACAGTAGATCTAGCTGGTCTGTCAAAATATAATAGAGACAGTAGATCTAGCTGGTCTGTCAAAATTTAATAGAGACAGTAGATCTAGCTGGTCTGTGATAATATAATAGAGACAGTAGATCTAGGTGGTCTGTCATAATATAATAGCGACAGTAGATCTAGCTGGTCTGTCATAATATAATAGAGACAGTAGATATAGCTGGTCTGTCATAATATAATAGAGACAGTAGATCTAGCTGGTCTGTCATAATATAATAGAGACAGTAGATCTAGCTGGTCTGTCATAATATAATAGAGACAGTAGATCTAGCTGGTCTGTCATAATATAATAGAGACAGTAGATCTAGCTGGTCTGTCATAATATAATAGAGACAGTAGATCTAGCTGGTCTGTCATAATATAATAGAGACAGTAGATCTAGCTGGTCTGTCATAATATAATAGAGACAGTAGTTCTAGCTGGTCTGTCATAATATAATAGAGACAGTAGATCTAGCTGGTCTGTCATAATATAATAGAGACAGTAGATCTAGCTGGTCTGTCATAATATAATAGAGACAGTAGATATAGCTGGTCTGTCATAATATAATAGAGACAGTAGATCTAGCTGGTCTGTCATAATATAATAGAGACAGTAGATCTAGCTGGTCTGTCATAATATAATAGAGACAGTAGATCTAGCTGGTCTGTCATAATATAATAGAGACAGTAGATATAGCTGGTCTGTCATAATATAATAGAGACAGTAGATATAGCTGGTCTGTCATAATATAATAGAGACAGTAGTTATAGCTGGTCTGACATAATATAATAGAGAGAGAGTAGATAGAGCTGGTCTGTCATAATACAATAGAGGCAGTAGATATAGCTGGTCTGTCATAATATAATAGAGACAGTAGATCTAGCTGGTCTGTCGTAACATAATAGAGACAGTAGATCTAGCTGGTCTGTCATAATATAATAGAGACAGTAGATATAGCTGGTCTGTCATAATATAATAGAGACAGTAGATATAGCTGGTCTGTCATAATATAATAGAGACAGTAGATCTAGCTGGTCTGTCATAATATAATAGAGACAGTAGATCTAGCTGGTCTGTCATAATATAATAGAGACAGTAGATCTAGCTGGTCTGTCATAATATAATAGAGACAGTAGATCTAGCTGGTCTGTCATAATATAATAGAGACAGTAGATCTAGCTGGTCTGTCATAATATAATAGAGACAGTAGATCTAGCTGGTCTGTCATAATATAATAGAGACAGTAAATATAGCTGGTCTGTCATAATATAATAGACAGTAGTAGATCTATCTGGTCTATCATAATATAATAGAGACAGTAGATCTAGCTGGTCTGTCATAATATAATAGAGACAGTAGATAGAGCTGGTCTGTCATAATATAATAGAGACAGTGGATCTAGCTGGTCTGTCATAATATAATAGAGAAAGTATATCAAGCTGGTCTGTCATAATATAATAGAGACAGTAGCTATAGCTGGTCTGTCATAATATAATAGAGACAGTAGATCTAGCTGGTCTGTCATAACATAATTTAATAGAGACAGTAGATCTAGCTGGTCTCTCACAATATAATAGAGACAGTAGATCTAGCTGGTCTGTCATAATATAATAGAGACAGTAGATCTAGCTGGTCTGTCATAATATAATAGAGACAGTAGATATAGCTGGTCTGTCATAATATAATAGAGACAGTAGATATAGCTGGTCTGTCATAATATAATAGAGACAGTAGATATAGCTGGTCTGTCATAATATAATAGAGACAGTAGATCTAGCTGGTCTGTCATAATATAATAGAGACAGTAGATCTAGCTGGTCTGTCATAATATAATAGAGACAGTAGATATAGCTGGTCTGTCATAATATAATAGAGACAGTAGATCTAGCTGGTCTGTCATAATATAATAGAGACAGTAGATCTAGCTGGTCTGTCATAATATAATAGAGACAGTAGATCTAGCTGGTCTGTCATAATATAATAGAGACAGTAGATCTAGCTGGTCTGTCATAATATAATATAGACAGTAGATATAGCTGGTCTGTCATAATATAATAGAGACAGTAGAAACAGCTGGTCTGTCAAAATATAATAGAGACAGTAGATGTAGCTGGTCTGTCATAATATAATAGAGACAGTAGATCTAGATGGTCTGACATAATATAATAGAGACAGTAGATATAGCTGGTCTGTCATAATATAATAGAGACAGTAGATCTAGCTGGTCTGTCATAATATAATAGAGACAGTAGATCTAGCTGGTCTGTCGTAACATAACAGAGACAGTAGATCAAGCTTGTCTGTCATAAAATAAGAGAGACAGTAGATCTATCTGGTCTATCATAATATAATAGAGACAGTAGATCTAGCTGGTCTGTCATAATATAATAGAGACAGTAGATCTAGCTGGTCTGTCATAATATAATAGAGACAGTAGATCTATCTGGTCTATCATAATATAATAGAGACAGTAGATATAGCTGGTCTGTCATAGTATAATAGAGACAGTAGATCTAGCTGGTCTGTCATCATATAATAGAGACAGTAGATCTAGCTGGTCTGTCATATTATAATAGAGACAGTAGATCTAGCTGGTCTGTCGTATTATAATAGAGAGAGTAGATATAGCTGGTCTGTCATAATATAATAGAGACAGTAGATATAGCTGGTCTGTCATAATATAATAGAGACAGTAGTTATAGCTGGTCTGACATAATATAATAGAGACAGTAGATATAGGTGGTCTGTCATAATATAATAGAGACAGTAGATATAGCTTGTCTGTCATAATATAATAGAGACAGTAGATCTATCTGGTCTATCATAATATAATAGAGACAGTAGATCTAGCTGGTCTATCATAATATAATAGAGACAGTAGATGTAGGTGGTCTGTCATAATATAATAGAGACAGTAGATCTAGATGGTCTGACATAATATAATAGAGACAGTAGATATAGCTGGTCTGTCATAATATAATAGAGACAGTAGATCTAGCTGGTCTGTCATAATATAATAGAGACAGTAGATCTAGCTGGTCTGTCATAATATAATAGAGACAGTAGATCTAGCTGGTCTGTCATAATATAATAGAGACAGTAGATCTAGCTGGTCTGTCATAATATAATAGAGACAGTAGATCTAGCTTGTCTGTCATAATGTAATAGAGAGTGTAGATCTAGATGGTCTGACATAATATAATAGAGACAGTAGATATAGCTGGTCTGTCATAATATAATAGAGACAGTAGATATAGCTGGTCTGTCATAATATAATAGAGACAGTAGATCTAGCTGGTCTGTCATAATATAATAGAGACAGTCGATCTAGCTGGTCTGTCATAATATCATAGAGACAGTATATCGAGCTGGTCTGTCATATTATAATAGAGACAGTAGATATAGCTGGTCTGTCATAATATAATAGAGACAGTCGATCTAGCTGGTCTGTCATAATATGATAGATACAGTAGATATAGCTGGTCGTTCATAATATAATAGAGACAGTAGATATAGCTTGTCTATCATTATATAATAGAGACAGTAGATCTAGCTGGTCTGTCATAATATAATAGAGACAGTAGATCTAGCTGGTCTGTCATAATATAATAGAGACAGTAGATCTAGCTGGTCTGTCATAATATAATAGAGACAGTAGTTCTAGCTGGTCTGACATAATATAATAGAGACAGTAGATATAGGTGGTCTGTCATAATATAATAGAGAGAGTAGATATAGGTGGTCTGTCATATTATAATAGAGAGAGTAGATATAGCTGGTCTGTCATAATATAATAGAGCTGGTCTGTCATAATATTATAGAGACAGTAGATATAGCTGGTCTGTCATAATATAATAGAGACAGTAAATATAGCTTGTCTGTCATAATATAATAGAGACAGTAGATCTATCTGGTCTATCATAATATAATAGAGACAGTAGATCTAGCTGGTCTGTCATAATATAATAGAGAGAGAGTAGATAGAGCTGGTCTGTCATAATATAATAGAGACAGTAGATCTAGCTGGTCTGTCATAATATAATAGAGACAGTAGATCTAGCTGGTCTGTCATAATATAATAGAGACAGTAGATCTAGCTGGTCTGTCATAATACAATAGAGACAGTAGATCTAGCTGGTCTGTCATAATATAATAGAGACAGTAGATCTAGCTGGTCTGTCATAATATAATAGAGACAGTAGATCTAGCTGGTCTGTCATAACATAACAGAGACAGTAGATCTAGCTGGTCTGACATAATATAATAGAGACAGTAGTTCAAGCTTGTCTGACAAAAATATAATAGAGACAGTAGATCTAGCTGGTCTGTCATAATATAATAGAGACAGTAGATCTAGCTGGTCTGTCATAATATAATAGAGACAGTAGATCTAGCTGGTCTGTCATAATATAATAGAGACAGTAGATCTAGCTGGTCTGTCATAATATAATAGAGACAGTAGATCTAGCTGGTCTGTCATAATATAACAGAGACAGTAGATCTAGCTGGTCTGTCGTAACATAACAGAGACAGTAGATCAAGCTTGTCTGTCATAATATAATAGAGACAGTAGATCTATCTGGTCTATCATAATATAATAGAGACAGTAGATCTAGCTGGTCTGACATAATATAATAGAGACAGTAGTTCTAGCTTGTCTGTCATAATGTAATAGAGAGTGTAGATCTAGATGGTCTGACATAATATAATAGAGACAGTAGATATAGCTGGTCTGTCATAATATAATAGAGACAGTAGATATAGCTTTTCTGTCATAATATTATAGAGACAGTAGATATAGCTGGTCTGTCATATTATAATAGAGACAGTAGATCTATGTGGTCTATCATACTATAATAGAGACAGTAGATCTAGGCGGTCTGTCATAATATAATAGAGAGAGTAGATATAGCTGGTCTGTCATAATATAATAGAGACAGTAGATATAGCTGGTCTGTCATAATATAATAGAGACAGTAGTTATAGCTGGTCTGACATAATATAATAGAGACAGTAGATATAGGTGGTCTGTCATAAATATAATAGAGACAGTAGATCTAGCTGGTCTGTAATATTGTAATAGAGACAGTAGATCTAGCTGGTCTTTCATAATATAATAGAGACAGTAGATCTAGCTGGTCTGACATAATATAATAGAGACAGTAGATCTAGCTGGTCTGTCATATTATAATAGAGACAGTAGATCTAGCTGGTCTGTCATAATATAATAGAGACAGTAGATCTAGCTGGTCTGTCATAATATAATAGAGACAGTAGATCTATCTGGTCTGTCATAATATATATTATAATAGAGACAGTAGATCTAGCTGGTCTGTCATAATATAATAGAGACAGACAGTAGATCTAGCTGGTCTGTCATAATATAATAGAGACAGTAGATCTAGCTGGTCTGTCATGTTATAACAGAGACAGTAGATCTAGCTGGTCTGACATAATATAATAGAGACAGTAGATCTAGCTGGTCTGTCATAATATAATAGAGACAGTAGATCTAGCTGGTCTGTCATAATATAATAGAGACAGTAGATCTAGCTGGTCTGTCATAATATAATAGAGACAGTAGATATAGCTGGTCTGTCATAATATAATAGAGACAGTAGATATAGCTGGTCTGTCATATATAATAGAGACAGTAGATCTAGCTGGTCTGTCATAATACAATAGAGACAGTAGATCTAGCTGGTCTGTCATATTATAATAGAGACAGTAGATCTAGCTGGTCTGACATAATATAATAGAGACAGTAGATATAGCTGGTCTGTCATATTATAATAGAGAGAGTAGATATAGCTGGTGTGTCATAATATAATAGAGACAGTAGATATAGCTTTTCTGTCATAATATTATAGAGACAGTAGATATAGCTGGTCTGTCATATTATAATAGAGACAGTAGATCTATGTGGTCTATCATACTATAATAGAGACAGTAGATATAGCTGGTCTGTCGTAACATAACAGAGACAGTAGATCAAGCTTGTCTGTCATAATATAATAGAGACAGTAGATCTATCTGGTCTATCATAATATAATAGAGACAGTAGATCTAGCTGGTCTGACATATTATAATAGAGACAGTAGTTCTAGCTTGTCTGTCATAATATAATAGAGACAGTAGCTCTAGCTGGTCTGTCATAATATAATAGAGACAGTAGATATAGCTGGTCTGTCATAATATAATAGAGACAGTAGATCTAGCTGGTCTGTCATAATATAATAGAGACAGTAGATATAGCTGGTCTGTCATAATATAATAGAGACAGTAGATATAGCTGGTCTGTCATAATATAATAGAGACAGTAGATATAGCTGGTCTGTCATAATATAATAGAGACAGTAGATCTATCTGGTCTATCATAATATAATAGAGACAGTAGACAGTAGCTGGTCTGACATAATATAATAGAGACAGTAGTTCTAGCTTGGTCTGTCAAAATATAATAGAGACAGTAGATGTAGGTGGTCTGTCATAATAGAATAGAGACAGTAGATCTAGATGGTCTGTCATAATATAATAGAGACAGTAGATCTACCTGGTCTGTCATAGTATAATAGAGAGAGTAGATCTACCTGGTCTGTCATAGTACAATAGAGACAGTCGATCTAGCTGGTCTATCATAATATAATAGAGACATAGAGACAGTAGATCTAGCTGGTCTGTCATAATATAATAGAGACAGTAGATCTAGCTGGTCTGTCATAATATAATAGAGACAGTAGATCTATCTGGTCTATCATAATATAATAGAGACAGTAGATCTAGCTGGTCTGACATAATATAATAGAGACAGTAGTTCTAGCTTGTCTGTCATAATGTAATAGAGAGTGTAGATCTAGATGGTCTGACATAATATAATAGAGACAGTAGATATAGCTGGTCTGTCATAATATACTAGAGACAGTAGATATAGCTGGTCTGTCATAGTATAATAGAGACAGTAGATCTAGCTGGTCTGTCATCATATAATAGAGACAGTAGATCTAGCTGGTCTGTCATATTATAATAGAGACAGTAGATCTAGCTGGTCTGTCATATTATAATAGAGACAGTAGATATAGCTGGTCTGTCATAATATAATAGAGACAGTAGATATAGCTGGTCTGTCATAATATAATAGAGACAGTAGATATAGCTGGTCTGACATAATAT
>NC_056432.1:1509470-1646970 GCF_018296145.1 Oncorhynchus tshawytscha
AGTAGATCTAGCTCGTCCTTCATAACATAATAGAGACAGTAGATCTAGCTGGTCTGTCATGTTATAACAGAGACAGTAGATCTAGCTGGTCTGTCATAATATAATAGAGACAGTAGATCTAGCTGGTCTGTCATAATATAATAGAGACAGTAGATCTAGCTGGTCTGTCATAATATAATAGAGACAGTAGATCTAGATGGTCTGTCATAATATAATAGAGACAGTAGATCTAGCTGGTCTGTCATAATATAATAGAGACAGTAGATATAGCTGGTCTGTCATAATATAATAGAGACAGTAGATCTAGCTGGTCTGTCATAATATAATAGAGACAGTAGATCTAGCTGGTCTGTCATAATATAATAGAGACAGTAGATCTAGCTGGTCTGTCAAAATATAATAGAGACAGTAGATCTAGCTGGTCTGTCATAATACAATAGAGGCAGTAGATATAGCTGGTCTTTTTATAATATAATAGAGACAGTAGAAATAGCTTGTCTGTCGTATTATAATAGAGACAGTAGATATAGCTGGTCTGTCATAATATAATAGAGACAGTAGTTATAGCTGGTCTGACATAATATAATAGAGACAGTAGATATAGGTGGTCTGTCATAAATATAATAGAGACAGTAGATCTAGCTGGTCTGTAATATTGTAATAGAGACAGCAGATCTAGCTGGTCTTTCATAATATAATAGAGACAGTAGATCTAGCTGGTCTGTCATAAATATAATAGAGACAGTAGATATAGCTGGTCTGTCATAATATAATAGAGACAGTAGTTCTAGCTGGTCTGACATAATATAATAGAGACAGTAGATATAGGTGGTCTGTCATAATATAATAGAGACAGTAGATCTAGCTGGTCTATCATAATATAATAGAGACAGTAGATATAGCTGGTCTGTCATAATATAATAGAGACAGTAGATATAGGTGGTCTGTCATATTATAATAGAGACAGTAGATATAGCTTGTCTGTCATAATATAATAGAGACAGTAGATCTATCTGGTCTATCATAATATAATAGAGACAGAGACAGTAGATCTAGCTGGTCTGACATAATATAATAGAGACAGTAGATCTAGCTGGTCTGTCAAAATATAATAGAGACAGTAGATCTAGCTGGTCTGTCATAATATAATAGAGACAGTAGATCTAGATGGTCTGACATAATATAATAGAGACAGTAGATATAGCTGGTCTGTCATAATATACTAGAGACAGTAGATATAGCTGGTCTGTCATAATATAATAGAGACAGTAGATCTAGCTTGTCTATCATAATATAATAGAGACATAGAGACAGTAGATCTAGCTGGTCTGTCATAATATAATAGAGACAGTAGATCTAGATGGTCTGACATAATATAATAGAGACAGTAGATATAGCTGGTCTGTCATAATATAATAGAGACAGTAGATCTAGCTGGTCTGTCAGAATATAATAGAGACAGTAGATCTAGCTGGTCTGTCATAATATAATAGAGACAGTAGATCTAGCTGGTCTGACATGATATAATAGAGACAGTAGATATAGCTGGTCTGTCATAATATAATAGAGACAGTAGATATAGCTGGTCTGTCATAATATAATAGAGACAGTAGATCTAGCTGGTCTGTCATAATATAATAGAGACAGTAGATATAGCTGGTCTGTCATAATATAATAGAGACAGTAGATCTAGCTGGTCTGTCATAATATAATAGAGACAGTAGATATAGCTGGTCTGTCATAATATAATAGAGACAGTAGATCTACCTGGTCTGTCATAATATAATAGAGACAGTAGATATAGCTGGTCTGTCATAATATAATAGAGACAGTAGATATAGCTGGTCTGTCATAATATAATAGAGACAGTAGATATAGCTTGTCTGTCATAATATAACAGAGACAGTAGATCTAGCTGGTCTATCATAATATAATAGAGACATAGAGACAGTAGATCTAGCTGGTCTGTCATAATATAATAGAGACAGTAGATCTAGCTGGTCTGTCATAATATAATAGAGACAGTAGATCTAGCTGGTCTGTCATAATATAATAGAGACAGTAGATCTACCTGGTCTGTCATATTATAATAGAGACAGTAGATATAGCTGGTCTGTCATAATATAGCAGAGACACTAGATCTAGCTGGTCTGTCATAATATAATAGAGACAGTAGATCTAGCTGGTCTGTCAAAATATAATAGAGACGGTAGATCTAGCTGGTATGTCATAATATAATAGAGACAGTAGATCTAGCTGGTCTGTCATAATATAATAGAGACAGTAGATCTAGATGGTCTGTCATAATATAATAGAGACAGTAGATATAGCTGGTCTGTCATAATATAATAGAGACAGTAGATATAGCTGGTCTGTCATAATATAATAGAGACAGTAGATCTAGCTGGTCTGTCATAATATAATAGAGACAGTAGATCTAGCTGGTCTGTCATAATATAATAGAGACAGTAGATCTAGCTGGTCTGTCATAATATAATAGAGACAGTAGATCTAGCTGGTCTGTCATAATATAATAGAGACAGTAGATCTAGCTGGTCTGTCATAATATAATAGAGACAGTAGATCTAGCTGGTCTGTCATAATATAATAGAGACAGTAGATATAGCTGGTCTGTCATAATATAATAGAGACAGTAGATCTAGCTGGTCTGTCATAATATAATAGAGACAGTAGATCTAGCTGGTCTATCATAAATATAATAGAGACAGTAGATATAGCTGGTCTGTCATAATATAATAGAGACAGTAGATCTAGCTGGTCTGACATAATATAATAGAGACAGTAGATATAGGTGGTCTGTCATAATATAATAGAGACAGTAGATCTAGCTGGTCTATCATAATATAATAGAGACAGTAGATATAGCTGGTCTGTCATAATATAATAGAGACAGTAGATATAGCTGGTCTGTCATAATATAATAGAGACAGTAGATATAGCTTGTCTGTCATAATATAATAGAGACAGTAGATCTAGCTGGTCTGTCATAATATAATAGAGACAGAGACAGTAGATCTAGCTGGTCTGTCATAATATAATAGAGACAGTAGATCAAGCTGGTCTGTCAAAATATAATAGAGACAGTAGATCTAGGTGGTCTGTCATAATATAATAGAGACAGTAGATCTAGATGGTCTGACATAATATAATAGAGACAGTAGATATAGCTGGTCTGTCATAATATAATAGAGACAGTAGATATAGCTGGTCTGTCATAATATAATAGAGACAGTAGATCTAGCTGGTCTGTCATAATATAATAGAGACAGTAGATCTAGCTGGTCTGTCATAATATAATAGAGACAGTAGATCTAGCTGGTCTGACATAATATAATAGAGACAGTAGATCTAGCTGGTCTGACATAATATAATAGAGACAGTAGTTCTAGCTTGTCTGACAAATATAATAGAGACAGTAGATCTAGCTGGTCTGTCATAATATAATAGAGACAGTAGATCTAGATGGTCTGACATAATATAATAGAGACAGTAGATATAGCTGGTCTGTCATATTATAATAGAGACAGTAGATCTAGCTGGTCCTTCATAATATAATAGAGACAGTAGATCTATCTGGTCTGTCATAATATAATAGAGACAGTTGATCTAGCTGGTCTGTCATAATATAATAGAGACAGTAGATCTAGCTGGTCTGTCATAATACAATAGAGGCAGTAGATATAGCTGGTCTTTTTATAATATAATAGAGACAGTAGATATAGCTTGTCTGTCATAATATAATAGAGACAGTAGATCTATCTGGTCTATCATAATATAATAGAGACAGTAGATCTAGCTGGTCTGTCATAACATAACAGAGAC
Source organism: Oncorhynchus tshawytscha (assembly GCF_018296145.1). Classification (NCBI taxonomy): domain Eukaryota; kingdom Metazoa; phylum Chordata; class Actinopteri; order Salmoniformes; family Salmonidae; genus Oncorhynchus; species Oncorhynchus tshawytscha. The sequence goes on from NC_056432.1 coordinate 1,513,314, forward strand.
AGTAGATCTAGCTGGTCTGACATAATATAATAGAGACAGTAGATATAGCTGGTCTGTCATATTATAATAGAGACAGTAGATCTATGTGGTCTATCATACTATAATAGAGACAGTAGATCTAGGCTGTCTGTCATAATATAATAGAGAGAGTAGATATAGCTGGTCTGTCATAATATAATAGAGACAGTAGATATAGCTTGTCTGTCATAATATAATAGAGACAGTAGATCTAGCTGGTCTATCATAATATAATAGAGACAGTTGATCTAGCTGGTCTGTCATAATATAATAGAGACAGTAGATCTATCTGGTCTATCATAATATAATAGAGACAGTTGATCTAGCTGGTCTGTCATAATATAATAGAGAGATTAGATATAGCTGGTCTGTCATACTATAATAGAGACATAGATACAGTAGATCTAGCTGGTCTGTCATGTTATAACAGAGACAATAGATCTAGCTGGTCTGACATAATATAATAGTGGACTGGAACACCTCTCATCACTATGTAGGGGGACTGGAACACCTCTCATCACTATGTAGGGAGACTGGAACACCTCTCAGCATTATGTAGGGAGACTGGAAGACCTCTCATCATTATGTAGGGAGACTGGAACACATCTCATCATTATGTATGGAGACTGGAACACCTCTCATCACTATGTATGGAGACTGGAACACCTCTCATCATTATGTAGGGAGACTGGAACACCTCTCATCACTATGTAGGGAGACTGGAACACCAATGATCAACAACTAATTTGACAGAGCTTGATGAATTTTGAAAAGAATAATAGGCAAATGTTGCACAATCCAGGTGTGAAAAGCTCTTAGAGACTTACCCAGAAAGCCTCACAGCTGGAATCTCTGGAGAAGGTGATTCGAACATGTATTGACTCAGGTGGTGAATATCTAATCAAGATACATGGCCTTCGGAAAGTATTCAGACCCCTTCACTTTTTACACATTTTGTTACTTAACAGCCTTACTCTAAAGTGGATTGAATACACACACACACACACACACACACACACACACACCTCAGACAGATGCAGCTCAGAGAGGCCCAGCTCATGAGCTCCATCAGCAATAGATGTGAATATAAAAAGGAAAATGAATGTGTTTATGTAACAAATGTTATCACATTGAATCGTATTGTATCGCATTGAATCGTATTATATCATATTGAATCGTATGGTATTGCATAGAATCGTATGGTTCACATTGAATCGTATGGTTTTGCATTGAATCGTATTGTATCGTATTATATCATATTGAATCGTATGGTATTGCATAGAATCGTATGGTATCACATTGAATCGTGTTGTATCACATTGAATCGTATTGTATCGCATTGAATCGTATTATATCATATTGAATCGTATGGTATTGCATAGAATCGTATGGTATTGCATTGAATCGTATTGTATCGCATTGAATCGTATTGTATCGCATTGAATCGTATTGTATCATATTGAATCGTATGGTATTGCATTGAATCGTATGGTATTGCATTGAATCGTATCGTATCGCATTGAATCGTGTTGTATCGCATTGAATCGTGTTGTATCACATTGAATCGTATTGTATCGCATTGAATCGTATTGTATCACATTGAATCGTGTTGTATCACATTGAATCGTATTGTATCGCATTGAATCGTATTGTATCACATTGAATCATGTTGTATCACGTTGAAACGTGTTCACCCCCTGGACAGGACACTAGTCCACCCCCTGGACAGGACACTAGTCCACCCCCTGGACAGGACACTAGTCACCCCTGGACAGGACACTAGTCCACCCCTGGACAGGACACTAGTCCACCCCCTGGACAGGACACTAGTCCACCCCCTGGACAGGACACTAGTCCACCCCCTGGACAGGACACTAGTCCACCCCTGGACAGGACACTAGTCCACCCCCTGGACAGGACACTAGTCCACCCCCTGGACAGGACACTAGTCCACCCCCTGGACAGAACACTGTCCACCCCCTGGACAGGACACTAGTACACCCCCTGGACAGGACACTAGTCCACCCCCTGGACAGGACACTAGTCACCCCTGGACAGAACACTAGTCCACCCCCTGGACAGAACACTAGTCCACCCCCTGGACAGAACACTAGTCCACCCCTGGACAGGACACTAGTCCACCCCCTGGACAGAACACTAGTCCACCCCCTGGACAGGACACTAGTACACCCCCTGGACAGGACACTAGTCCACCCCCTGGACAGGACACTAGTCCACCCCTGGACAGGACACTAGTCCACCCCCTGGACAGGACACTAGTCCACCCCTGGACAGGACACTAGTCCACCCCCTGGACAGGACACTAGTCCACCCCCTGACAGGACCAGGGACAGGACACTAGTCCACCCCCTGAACAGGACACTAGTCCACCCCCTGGACAGGACCATAGTCTATCACCTGGACAGGACACTAGTCCACCCCCTGGACAGGACCACTATCACCTGGACAGGACACTAGTCAACCCCTGAACAGGACAGTAGTCCACCCCTGGACAAGACAATAGTCTATCACCTGGACAGGACACTAGTCCACCCCTGGACAGGACACTAGTACACTCCCTGGACAGGACACTAGTACACTCCCTGAACAGGATACTAGTCCACCCCTGGACAGGACACTAGTACACCCCTGGACAGGACAATAGTCCACCCCCTGGACAGGACACTAGTCCACCCCTGGACAGGACACTAGTCCACCCCCTGGACAGGACACTAGTCCACCCCCTGGACAGGACACTAGTCCACCCCCTGAACAGGACACTAGTCCACCCCCTGAACAGGACACTAGTCCACCCCGTGAACAGGACACTAGTCCACCCCTGAACAGGACACTAGTCCACCCCTGAACAGGACACTAGTCCACCCAGTGAACAGGACACTAGTCCACCCCCTGAACAGGACACTAGTCCACCCCCTGAACAGGACACTAGTCCACCCCCTGGACAGGGCACTAGTCTATCACCTGGACAGGACACTAGTCTACAATATCTCCTGTTTCTGTAGTGAGATAGATTGATGTACAGGACACCCCCTGGACAGGACACTAGTCTATCAAACTGCTGATATACCTGTACCTTATGACCTGTAAGGAAGCACTCCATTCAGATACATGAATCACTCAAATGGAACCATGTGAAGAAGAAAATACTTGAGGGTGGCAGACAAACACTGCACAATAGTTTACATGTAAACAAATGTGTGCACAAAACAAATAGTGTTTACTGGATATCATTTGCAATACTATCAGGATGTACATTTTTATTATCAACCATGATTATTATCAACAACAACAAAATTCACTCATTGAAAACTCTCTGTTCTCTTATAAAAAAATACCCCGTTTTTATAAAAGTAAATCTGTGTTTGCTAGTTGAAGACAGTTCAGCTCCACGTCAGCTGATTCCGTCCCTTCAGTTGTTCCGTGATTCTATAATCCCATAGAATGTTGTTCTGTGATTCTATAATTCCATAGAATCTTGTTCTGTGAATCTATAATTCCATAGAATCTTGTTCTGTGAATCTATAATTCCATAGAATGTTGTTCTGTGAATCTATAATTCCATAGAATGGTCTAGATTATTCACAAAGAAGCCTTTTCAAACGGCGATTCTGAATTCCATTTCAGTTGATCGGGAGCTGAATTCATCCATTCAACAAGAGTGTGGTCCCTTCTCCAAGGAGACAGCATTAGAATATCATTGACATATAGTGCATTATATACAAAAACACTGTACAAATCTATATTAAAATAAATCTAGCGTTTGCCTCTACATTGTATTCTACCTGCTGTAAATAAATATGTGGTTGACAGACTTCATTATGTAGGAAATAGTTGAATCCATAGCCGCGTCCAGACTAGAAAGACATGGGCGATCTACCAGTGATGGTATCCAGCCATGCCTTTCAAGCCTCTCAGTGATGTATGCTGCACATACATTTAGAGACAATACCAATGTCTAGTGAGATACGTGCTGGCGATTTGCCTGTCAGGCTAAATGAACTTTGGGTTTGAATAATGATGTCATCCTGCTCTCAGATCAAGCCAGTTGTAGATAACATGTTGTTACTCGATATGGCTATGTTATTCTAAACTACACTCACCGGCCACTTTATTAGGTACACAACCACGTTCACCAAAATGGATCGCTCCTACAGACAGTGAGTCACGTGGCCATGGCTTGCTATATAAAGCAGGCAGACAGGCTTCAAGGCATTCAGTTACTGTTCCAATGAACGTTAGAATGGGCAAAACGAGTGACCTAAACGACTTTGAGCGTGGTGATTCAGTATCTCATAAATGGCCGTCCTCCTCCTTCACGTGTACCTAATAAACTGGCCTGGTACTAGATGGGTGTACCTAATAAACTGGTAGTCATACTACTACTACTACCACTACCACTACTGGCACTACTACCACTACTAATACTACTACTACTACTACTACTACTACTACTACTACTACTACTACTACTACTACTTCTACTACTACTACTACTACTACCACTACTACTACTACCACTACTACTACCACTACTACTAATACTACTACTACTACCACTACCACCACTACTACTAATTCTACTACTACCACCACTACTACTACCACCACTACTACTACTACTACTACTACTACTACTACTACTACTACTACTACTACTACTACTACCACCACCACCACCACCACTACTACTACTACTACTACCACCACTACTACTACTACTTCTACTACTACTACTACTACTACTACTACTACTACTACCACCACTACTACTACTACTACTACTACTACTACTACTACAACTACTACTATTACTACCACTACTACTATTACTACCACTACTACTACTACTACTACTACTACTACTACTACTACAACTACCACAACACTACCACTACCACCCAACCTATTCAGCCTATTCAACTACAACACTCAAATAAAATATATTCTCAGGTAAACTATAACTGTTTTTACCACATTTTATCCCAGACTTGAACGTATGAAATATAGCTTACTTGTTTTGCATATGAATTATTCTTAGTAGTTCGATCAATATGTACAATTATACTTTATGGATAAACTATCTAAACAATGAAAAATATGTATGTAATTCACTCTACATCACAATATCTGGCTTTGGAATCAAATATATCTCTCTATAGCAGCCAAGGCAATACGTATGTATACATTATGTTCATATATAGTGAGTAACAAGGTCATATTAAGGACATAGACACTGTAACATATAGCCATGCAGTAAAAAATGGAGGATGAGTAGGAGTGGGAGGAGGAAGAGGTGGAGGAGTTGGAGAGGGAGGAGGAGGTGGAAGAGGTGGAGGAGTTGGAGGAAGAGGTGGAGGAGGAGCATGAGAAGAGTTGGAGGAAGAGGTGGAGGAGGAAGATGAGAAGAGGTGGAGGAGGTAGAGGAAGAGGTGGAGGAGGAGCATGAGAAGAGGTGGAGGAGGTAGAGGAAGAGGTGGAGGAGGAGCATGAGAAGAGGTGGAGGAGGTAGAGGAAGAGGTGGAGGAGGAGCATGAGAAGAGGTGGAGGAAGAGGTGGAGGAGGAGGATGAGGAGAGGGAGGAAGAGGTGGTTGGAGCGGGAGGAGGAGGACGAGGAGTTGGAGAGGGAGGAGGAGGACGAGGCGAGGAGGTGGAGGAGGAGGACGGAGAGATGGAAGAGAGGAGGAAGAGGAGGTGGTAGAGGAAGAGGTGGAGGAAGAGGTTGAGGAGAGGAGGAGGTTCCTTGGTAATGGTAAAAAAAAACTTAGAACTGGGGAGGAAGGATATAGAATGTGTCTGTCTGACCACTTCAGTCAACCCAGAAGAGTCCCACTGAGGCAATACTGGGGTGACGAGGCTGTACCAGGGTGACGAGGCTGTACCGGGGTGACGAGGCTGTACCGTGGTGACGAGGCTGTACCGGGGTGACGAGGCTGTACTGGGGTGACGAGGCTGTACTGGGGTGACGAGGCTGTACTGGGGTGATGAGGCTGTACTGGGGTGACAAGGCTGTACCGGGGTGACGAGGCTGTACTGGGCTGTACTGAGTGAGAAAGTTACAGACGCACAAATATAATACCCCCTCTCAAAAATGCATGTCTTGGGGGTATGCTAACCTCCCCTGTTATTGTAATGGTGAGAGGTTAGCATGTCTTGGGGGTATGCTAACCTCCCCTGTTATTGTAATGGTGAGAGGTTAGCATGTCTTGGGGGTATGCTAACCTCCCCTGTTATTGTAATGGTGAGAGGTTAGTATGTCTTGGGGGTATGCTAACCTCCCCTGTTATTGTAATGGTGAGGGGTTAGTATGTCTTGGGGGTATGCTAACCTCCCCTGTTATTGTAATGGTGAGAGGTTATCATGTCTTGGGGTATGCTAACCTCCCCTGTTATTGTAATGGTGAGAGGTTAGCATGTCTTGGGGGTATGCTAACCTCCCCTGTTATTGTAATGGTGAGGGGTTAGTATGTCTTGGGGGTATGCTAACCTCCCCTGTTATTGTAATGGTGAGAGGTTATCATGTCTTGGGGGTATGCTAACCTCCCCTGTTATTGTAATGGTGAGGGGTTAGTATGTCTTGGGGGTATGCTAACCTCCCCTGTTATTGTAATGGTGAGAGGTTAGTATGTCTTGGGGGTATGCTAACCTCCCCTGTTATTGTAATGGTGAGAGGTTATCATGTCTTGGGGGTATGCTAACCTTCCCTGTTATTGTAATGGTGAGAGGTTAGTATGTCTTGGGGGTATGCTAACCTCCCCTGTTATTGTAATGGTGAGAGGTTATCATGTCTTGGGGTATGCTAACCTCCCTGTTATTGTAATGGTGAGGGGTTAGTATGTCTTGGGGGTATGCTAACCTCCCCTGTTATTGTAATGGTGAGGGGTTAGTATGTCTTGGGGGTATGCTAACCTCCCCTGTTATTGTAATGGTGAGAGGTTAGCATGTCTTGGGGGTATGCTAACCTCCCTGTTATTGTAATGGTGAGTGGTTATCATGTCTTGGGGGTATGCTAACCTCCCTGTTATTGTAATGGTGAGAGGTTAGCATGTTGGGGTATGCTAACCTCCCCTGTTATTGTAATGGTGAGAGGTTAGCATGTCTTGGGGGTATGCTAACCTCCCCTGTTATTGTAATGGTGAGAGGTTATCATGTCTTGGGGGTATGCTAACCTCCCCTGTTATTGTAATGGTGAGAGGTTAGCATGTCTTGGGGGTATGTGTGCATCTGTAACTTTCTCACTCATTGTGATTCATTAAGGACTACTTTAATACACAAGTGAATTTGTCCCAATACTTTTGGTCCCCTAAAATGGGTGGACTAGGTATAAAAAGCTCTGTACTTTCTAAACGGTTCACCCGATATGGATGAAAATACCCTCAAATGAATGTTGACAGTCTGCACTTTAACCTCATAGTCAATGTATAATTTCAAAGTACTGGAGTACAGAGCCAAAACAACAACAAATGTGTCACTGTCCCAATACTGTTGGAGCTCAGGAATCACAGAAGGTCTTTCATTCTGGGTGTTTTTGCCTCCCTCTTTAAGGTGCTACCTCAAACTGCATTAGGTCCTCCTTTCCAGCGGTTGGTTAATTGTATTCAAACAAGTAAAACCCCATGATGATGATGGTGGTGATAGCGATGATGATGATGATGAGACTAGTCAGCTGTCTATTTCCCAGGGTGCTTCAGGATTCCAGTAGGAGGAAGGTCCAGCAGTCCTTCCCTGAAAAGGTCCATCTTCATTTAGATAGTAAATTGTAATCGCTAACCTCTCTGAGAGTGCAAAAGTGGAATATCCTTGATCCTTGAGAGGTGGCTATGTTGCAGAGAGATTGTTCTATGTGTGTGTGTGTGTGTGTGTGTGTGTGGTAATAATCCCTATCTGCAGGCGCAGGAGTCCACAGTCATGTTTGGGTAGACTTTGAGCACCACGTTCTTGTCCTCGTCGAAGAAGAGGATGGAGAGGGAAGACATCTTGTCTGGGACACAGCAGGGCTCAGGGATACCAGACACCACCCCTACCGCTCTCACAATGCTCTGGATGGTGGCGTGGTTGCTAGGCTTCAGAGACTACAGGACAGAAGACAAGGAGGAGGTGAACCACAACATTCACCTTATGACATCAAACATGACAGTTCTACGAAGGTTAAAGACGACATTCCATCAGACTGGAGTAGCACAATGTTCTATCAGACTGGAGTAACACAATGTTCTATCAGACTGGAGTAACACAATGTTCTGTCAGACTGGAGTAACACAATGTTCTATCAGACTGGAGTAACACAATGTTCTATCAGACTGGAGTAACAATGTTCTATCAGACTGGAGTAAAACAATGTTCCATCAGACTGGAGTAACACAATGTTCTATCAGACTGGAGTAACACAATGTTCCACAGACAAATGTTCTATCAGACTGGAGTAACACAATGTTCCATCAGACTGGAGTAACACAATGTTCTGTCAGACTGGAGTAACACAATGTTCTATCAGACTGGAAACTAACAGACAATGTTCTATCAGACTGGAGTAACACAATGTTCTATCAGACTGGAGTAACACAATGTTCTATCAGACTGGAGTAACACAACCTGGAGTAACACAATGTTCTATCAGACTGGAGTAACACAATGTTCTATCAGACTGGAGTAACACAATGTTCTATCAGACTGGAGTAACACAATGTTCTATCAGACTGGAGTAACTAACCAGACAATGTTCTATCAGACTGGAGTAACACAATGTTCTATCAGACTGGAGTAACACAATGTTCTATCAGACTGGAGTAACACAATGTTCTGTCAGACTGGAGTAACACAATGTTCTATCAGACTGGAGTAACACAATGTTCTATCAGACTGGAGTAACACAATGTTCTATCAGACTGGAGTAACGCAATGTTCAATCAGACTGGAGAAACTAATCAGACAATGTTCTATCAGACTGGAGTAGCACAATGTTCTATCAAATGGAGTTGTTCTATCAGACTGGAGTAACACAATGTTCTATCAGACTGGAGTAACACAATGTTCTGTCAGACTGGAGTAACACAATGTTCTATCAGACTGGAGTAACACAATGTTCTGTCAGACTGGAAACACAATGTTCTATCAGACTGGAGTAACACAATGTTCTATCAGACTGGAGTAACACAATGTTCCATCAGACTGGAGTAACACAATGTTCTGTCAGACTGGAGTAACACAATGTTCTATCAGACTGGAGTAACACAATGTTCTATCAGACTGGAGTAACACAATGTTCTATCAGACTGGAGTAACACAATGTTCTATCAGACTGGAGTAACACAATGTTCTATCAGACTCAGACTGGAGTAACACAATGTTCTATCAGACTGGAGTAACACAATGTTCTATCAGACTGGAGTAACACAATGTTCTATCAGACTGGAGTAACACAATGTTCTGTCAGACTGGAGTAACACAATGTTCCATCAGACTGGAGTAACACAATGTTCTGTCAGACTGGAGTAACACAATGTTCTGTCAGACTGGAGTAACACAATGTTCATTCCAACTGGAGTAAAACAACGTTCCATCAGACTGGAGTAGCTAACCAGACAATGTTCTATCACAATGGAGTTACACAATGTTCTATCAGACAGGAGTAACACAATGTTCTATCAGACTGGAGTAACACAATGTTCTGTCAGACTGGAGTAACACAATGTTCTATCAGACTGGAGTAACACAATGTTCTATCAGACTGGAGTAACACAATGTTCTATCAGACTGGAGTAACTACAATGTTCTAGCAGACTGGAGTAACTAACAACAATGTTCTATCAGACTGGAGTAACACAATGTTCTATCAGACTGGAGTAGCACAATGTTCTATCAGACTGGAGTAACAATGTTCTATCAGACTGGAGTAACACAATGTTCTATCAGACTGGAGTAGCTTACACAATGTTCTATCAGACTGGAGTAACTAACAGACAATGTTCTATCAGACTGGAGTAACACAATGTTCTATCAGACTGGAGTAACACAATGTTCTATCAGACTGGAGTAACACAATGTTCCATCAGACTGGAGTAACAACAATGTTCTGACTCAGACTGTTCTATCAGACTGGAGTAACACAATGTTCTATCAGACTGGAGTAACACAATGTTCTGTCAGACTGGAGTAACACAATGTTCTAACACAAATGTTCTATCAGACTGGAGTAACACAATGTTCTGTCAGACTGGAGTAACACAATGTTCTATCAGACTGGAGTAACTACAATGTTCTATCAGACTGGAGTAACACAATGTTCTGTCAGACTGGAGTAACAGACAATGTTCTATCAGACTGGAGTAACACAATGTTCTATCAGACTGGAGAAACACAATGTTCTATCAGACTGGAGTAACACAATGTTCTATCAGACTGGAGTAACAATGTTCCATCAGACTGGAGAAACTAATCAGACAATGTTCTATCAGACTGGAGTAGCACAATGTTCTATCAGACTGGAGTAACACAATGTTCTATCAGTTCTATCAGACTGGAGTAACACAATGTTCTGTCAGACTGGAGTAACACAATGTTCTATCAGACTGGAGTAACACAATGTTCTGTCAGACTGGAGTAACACAATGTTCCGTCAGACTGGAGTAACACAATGTTCCATCAGACTGGAGTAACACAATGTTCTGTCAGACTGGAGTAACACAATGTTCTATCAGACTGGAGTAACACAATGTTCTATCAAACTGGAGGAACACAATGTTCTGTCAGACTGGAGTAACAAATGTTCTATCAGACTGGAGTAACACAATGTTCTATCAGACTGGAACAATGTTCTGTCAGACTGGAGTAACTAATCAGACAATGTTCTATCAGACTGGAGTAACACAATGTTCTATCAGACTGGAGTAACACAATGTTCTATCAGACTGGAGTAACACAATGTTCTGTCAGACTGGAGTAACACAATGTTCCATCAGACTGGAGTAACACAATGTTCTGTCAGACTGGAGTAACACAATGTTCTGTCAGACTGGAGTAACACAATGTTCATTCCAACTGGAGTAACACAATGTTCCATCAGACTGGAGTAGCTAACAGACAATGTTCCATCAGACTGGAGTAGCACAATGTTCTATCAGACTGGAGTAACACAATGTTCTATCAGACTGGAGTAACACAATGTTCTATCAGACTGGAGTAACAACAATGTTCTATCAGACTGGATTAACTAACCAGACAATGTTCTAGTAACACAATGTTCTATCAGACTGGAGTACCAGACAATGTTCTATCAGACTGGAGTAACTAACCAGACAATGTTCTATCAGACTGGAGTAACTAACCAGACAATGTTCTATCAGACTGGAGTAACACAATGTTCTATCAGACTGGACAGCACAATGTTCTATCAGACACAATGTTCTATCAGACTGGAGTAACACAATGTTCTATCAAACTGGAGACTTACCAGACAATGTTCTATCAAACTGGAGTAACTAACCAGACAATGTTCTATCAGACTGGAGTAACAATGTTCTACTGGAGAAACACAATGTTCTATCAGACTGGAGTAACACAATGTTCCATCAGACTGGAGTAACTAACAGACAATGTTCTATCAGACTGGAGTAGGACAATGTTCTATCAGACTGGAGTAACACAATGTTCTATCAGACTGGAGTAGCACAATGTTCTACAGACTGGAGTAACTAACCAGACAATGTTCTATCAGACTGGAGTAGCATACCAGACAATGTTCTATCAGACTGGAGTAACTAACCAGACAATGTTCTATCTGACTGGAGTAACACAATGTTCTATCAGACTGGAGTAGCTTACAGACAATGTTCTATCAGACTGGAGTAACTAACCAGACAATGTTCTATCAGACTGGAGTAACACAATGTTCTATCAGACTGGAGTAACACAATGTTCTATCAGACTGGAGTAACACAATGTTCTATCAGACTGGAGTAACACAATGTTCTATCAGACTGGAGTAACACAATGTTCTATCAGACTGGAGTAACACAATGTTCTATCAAACTGGAGTAACAATGTTCTATCAGACTGGAGTAACTAACCAGACAATGTTCTATCAGACTGGAGTAACACAATGTTCTATCAGACTGGAGTAACACAATGTTCTATCAGACTGGAGTAGCACAATGTTCTATCAGACTGGAGTAACAGAATGTTCTATCAGACTGGAGTAACAGACAATGTTCTATCTGACTCACAATGTTCTGTCAGGCTGGAGTAACACAATGTTCTATCAATCCTGAGTAACACAATGTTCTAGCAGACTGGAGTAGCTTACAACAATGTTCTATCAGACTGGAGTAACTACAATGTTCTATCAGACTGGAGTAACACAATGTTCTATCAGACTGGAGTAGCACAATGTTCTATCAGACTGGAGAAACACAATGTTCTATCAGACTGGAGTAACACAATGTTCCATCAGACTGGAGTAACTAACAGAAAATGTTCTATCAGACTGGTAGGACAATGTTCTATCAGACTGGAGTAACACAATGTTCTATCAGACTGGAGTAACACAATGTTCTATCAGACTGGAGTAACACAATGTTCTGTCAGACTGGAGTAACACAATGTTCTATCAGACTGGAGTAACACAATGTTCTATCAGACTGGAGTAACAATGTTCTGTCAGACTGGAGTAACACAATGTTCTATCAGACTGGAGTAACACAATGTTCTATCAGACTGGATTAACACAATGTTCTATCAGACTGGAGTAACACAATGTTATATCAGACTGGAGTAACGCAATGTTCAATCAGACTGGAGAAACTAATCAGACAATGTTCTATCAGACTGGAGTAGCACAATGTTCTATCAGACTGGAGTAACACAATGTTCTATCAGACTGGAGTAACACAATGTTCTGTCAGACTGGAGTAACACAATGTTCTATCAGACTGGAGTAACACAATGTTCTATCAGACTGGAGTAACACAATGTTCTATCAGACTGGAGTAACGCAATGTTCCATCAGACTGGAGAAACTAATCAGAAAATGTTCTATCAGACTGGAGTAGCACAATGTTCTATCAGACTGGAGTAACACAATGTTCTATCAGACTGGAGTAACACAATGTTCTATCAGACTGGAGTAACACAATGTTCTATCAGACTGGAGTAACACAATGTTCTATCAGACTGGAGTAACACAATGTTCTATCAGACTGGAGTAACACAATGTTCTGTCAGACTGGAGAAACTAATCAGACAATGTTCTATCAGACTGGAGTAACAATGTTCTATCATGTTCTATCAGACTGGAGTAACACAATGTTCTACAATGTTCTATCAGACTGGAGTAACACAATGTTCTATCAGACTGGAGTAACACAATGTTCTGTCAGACTGGAGTAACACAATGTTCCGTCAGACTGGAATAACACAATGTTCCGTCAGACTGGAGTAACACAATGTTCTATCAGACTGGAGTAACACAATGTTCTATCAGACTGGAGTAACACAATGTTCTATCAAACTGGAGGAACACAATGTTCTATCAGACTGGAGTAACACAATGTTCTATCAGACTGGAGTAACACAATGTTCTATCAGACTGGAAACACAATGTTCTGTCAGACTGGAGTAACTAATCAGACAATGTTCTATCAGACTGGAGTAACACAATGTTCTATCAGACTGGAGTAACACAATGTTCTATCAGACTGGAGTAACACAATGTTCTGTCAGACTGGAGTAACACAATGTTCCATCAGACTGGAGTAACACAATGTTCTGTCAGACTGGAGTAACACAATGTTCTGTCAGACTGGAGTAACACAATGTTCATTCCAACTGGAGTAACACAATGTTCCATCAGACTGGAGTAGCTAACCAGACAATGTTCTATCAGACTGGAGTAGCACAATGTTCTATCAGACTGGAGTAACTAACCAGACAATGTTCTATCAGACTGGAGTAACACAATGTTCTATCAGACTGGAGTAACACAATGTTCTATCAGACTGGATTAACTAACCAGACAATGTTCTATCTGACTGGAGTAACACAATGTTCTATCAGACTGGAATAGCTTACCAGACAATGTTCTATCAGACTGGAGTAACTAACCAGACAATGTTCTAGCAGACTGGAGTAACTAACCAGACAATGTTCTATCTGACCGGAGTAACACAATGTTCTATCAGACTGGAGTAGCACAATGTTCTATCGGGCTGGAGTATCACAATGTTCTATCAGACTGGAGTAACACAATGTTCTATCAAACTGGAGTAGCTTACAACAATGTTCTATCAAACTGGAGTAACTAACCAGACAATGTTCTATCAGACTGGAGTAGCACAATGTTCTATCAGACTGGAGAACACAATGTTCCATCAGACTGGAGTAACTAAAAATGTTCTATCAGACTGGAGTAGGACAATGTTCTATCAGACTGGAGTAACACAATGTTCTATCAGACTGGAGTAACACAATGTTCTTCAGACTGGATCTAGACTGGAGTAACACAATGTTCTATCAGACTGGAGTAACACAATGTTCTATCAGACTGGAGTAACACAATGTTCTATCAGACTGGAGTAACACAATGTTCTATCAGACTGGAGTAACACAATGTTCTATCAGACTGGAGTAACACAATGTTCTATCAGACTGGAGTAACAATGTTCTATCAGACTGGAGTAAAACAATGTTCCATCAGACTGGAGTAGCACAATGTTCTATCAGACTGGAGAAACACAATGTTCTAACAGACTGGAGTAACACAATGTTCCATCAGACTGGAGTAACTAACCAGAAAATGTTCTATCAGACTGGAGTAGCACAATGTTCTATCAGACTGGAGTAACACAATGTTCTATCAGACTGGAGTAACACAATGTTCTATCAGACTGGAGTAACACAATGTTCTATCAGACTGGAGTAACACAATGTTCTATCAGACTGGATTAACACAATGTTCTATCAGACTGGAGTAACACAATGTTATATCAGACTGGAGTAACGCAATGTTCAATCAGACTGGAGAAACTAATCAGACAATGTTCTATCAGACTGGAGTAGCACAATGTTCTATCAGACTGGAGTAACACAATGTTCTATCAGACTGGAGTAACACAATGTTCTGTCAGACTGGAGTAACACAATGTTCTATCAGACTGGAGTAACACAATGTTCTATCAGACTGGAGTAACACAATGTTCTGTCAGACTGGAGTAACACAATGTTCTATCAGACTGGAGTAACACAATGTTCTATCAGACTGGAGTAACACAATGTTCTATCAGACTGGAGTAACGCAATGTTCCATCAGACTGGAGAAACTAATCAGACAATGTTCTATCAGACTGGAGTAACACAATGTTCTATCACAATGGAGTTACACAATGTTCTATCAGACTAACACAATGTTCTATCAGACTGGAAGTAACACAATGTTCTGTCAGACTGGAGTAACACAATGTTCTATCAGACTGGAGTAACACAATGTTCTGTCAGACTGGAGTAACACAATGTTCTGTCAGACTGGAGTAACACAATGTTCTCAGACTCAGACTGGAGTAACACAATGTTCTATCAGACTGGAGTAACACAATGTTCTATCAAACTGGAGTAACACAATGTTCTGTCAGACTGGAGTAACACAATGTTCTATCAGACTGGAGTAACACAATGTTCTATCAGACTGGAGTAACACAATGTTCTGTCAGACTGGAGTAACTAATCAGACAATGTTCTATCAGACTGGAGTAACACAATGTTCTATCAGACTGGAGTAACACAATGTTCTATCAGACTGGAGTAACACAATGTTCTGTCAGACTGGAGTAACACAATGTTCCATCAGACTGGAGTAACACAATGTTCTGTCAGACTGGAGTAACACAATGTTCTATCAGACTGGAGTAACACAATGTTCTATCAGACTGGAGTAACACAATGTTCTATCAGACTGGAGTAACACAATGTTCTGTCAGACTGGAGTAACACAATGTTCTATCAGACTGGAGTAACACAATGTTCCGTCAGACTGGAGTAACACAATGTTCTGTCAGACTGGAGTAACACAATGTTCTGTCAGACTGGAGTAACACAATGTTCATTCCAACTGGAGTAACACAATGTTCCATCAGACTGGAGTAACACAATGTTCTATCAGACTGGAGTAACACAATGTTCTATCAGACTGGAGTAACTAACCAGACAATGTTCTATCAGACAGGAGTAGCATACCAGACAATGTTCTATCAGACTGGAGTAGCACAATGTTCTATCACAATGGAGTTACACAATGTTCTATCAGACAGGAGTAACACAATGTTCTATCAGACTGGAGTAACACAATGTTCTGTCAGACTGGAGTAACACAATGTTCTATCAGACTGGAGTAACACAATGTTCTGTCAGACTGGAGTAACACAATGTTCTATCAGACTGGAGTAACACAATGTTCCATCAGACTGGAGTAACACAATGTTCTATCAGACTGGAGTAACACAATGTTCTATCAGACTGGAGTAACACAATGTTCTGTCAGACTGGAGTAACACAATGTTCTGTCAGACTGGAGTTACACAATGTTCTATCAGACTGGAGTAACACAATGTTCTGTCAGACTGGAGTAACTAATCAGACAATGTTCTATCAGACTGGAGTAACACAATGTTCTATCAGACTGGAGTAACACAATGTTCTGTCAGACTGGAGTAACACAATGTTCTATCAGACTGGAGTAACACAATATTCTGTCAGACTGGAGTAACACAATGTTCCATCAGACCGGAGTAACACAATGTTCTGTCAGACTGGAGTAACATAATGTTCTGTCAGACTGGAGTAACACAATGTTCATTCCAACTGGAGTAACACAATGTTCCATCAGACTGGAGTAGCACAATGTTCTATCAGACTGGAGTAACACAATGTTCTATCAGACTGGAGTAACACAATGTTCTATCAGACTGGATTAACACAATGTTCTATCTGACCGGATTAACACAATGTTCTATCTGACCGGAGTAACACAATGTTCTATCAGGCTGGAGTAACACAATGTTCTATCAAACCTGAGTAACACAATGTTCTAGCAGACTGGAGTAGCTTACCAGACAATGTTCTATCAGACTGGAGTAACTAACACAATGTTCTATCAGACTGGAGTAGCTTACCAGACGATGTTCCATCTGACTGGAGTAACTAACCAGACAATGTTCTATCAGACTGGAGTAGCTTACAGACATATTCCATCTCTGGATAACACAATGTTCTATCAGACTGGAGTAACTAACCAGACAATGTTCTATCAGACTGGAGTAACTAACCAGACAATGTTCTATCAGACTGGAGTAACTAACCAGACAATGTTCTATCAGACTGGAGTAACTAACCAGACAATATTCTATCAGACTGGAGTAACTAACCAGACAATGTTCTATCAGACTGGAGTAACTAACCAGAAAATGTTCTATCAGACTGGAGTAGCACAATGTTCTATCAGACTGGAGTAACACAATGTTCTATCAGACTGGAGTAACACAATGTTCTGTCAGACTGGAGTAACACAATGTTCTATCAGACTGGAGTAACACAATGTTCTATCAGACTGGAGTAACAATGTTCTGTCAGACTGGAGTAACACAATGTTCTATCAGACTGGAGTAACACAATGTTCTATCAGACTGGATTAACACAATGTTCTGTCAGACTGGAGTAACACAATGTTATATCAGACTGGAGTAACGCAATGTTCAATCAGACTGGAGAAACTAATCAGACAATGTTCTATCAGACTGGAGTAGCACAATGTTCTATCAGACTGGAGTAACACAATGTTCTATCAGACTGGAGTAACACAATGTTCTGTCAGACTGGAGTAACACAATGTTCTATCAGACTGGAGTAACACAATGTTCTATCAGACTGGAGTAACGCAATGTTCCATCAGACTGGAGAAACTAATCAGAAAATGTTCTATCAGACTGGAGTAACAGTTCAATCAGACTGGAGAAACTAATCACAATGTTCTATCAGACTGGAGTAACACAATGTTCTATCAGACTGGAGTAACACAATGTTCTATCAGACTGGAGTAACAATGTTCTATCAGACTGGAGTAACACAATGTTCTATCAGACTGGAGTAACGCAATGTTCCATCAGACTGGAGAAACTAACAACAATGTTCTATCAGACTGGAGTAGCATACCAGACAATGTTCTATCAGACTGGAGTAGCACAATGTTCTATCACAATGGAGTTACACAATGTTCTATCAGACTGGAGTAACACAATGTTCTGTCAGACTGGAGTAACACAATGTTCTATCAGACTGGAGTAACACAATGTTCTGTCAGACTGGAGTAACACAATGTTCCGTCAGACTGCAGTAACACAATGTTCCATCAGACTGCAGTAACACAATGTTCTGTCAGACTGGAGTAACACAATGTTCTATCAGACTGGAGTAGCACAATGTTCTATCAGACTGGAGTAACACAATGTTCTATCAGACTGGAGTAACACAATGTTCCATCAGACTGGAGAAACACAATGTTCTGTCAGACTGGAGTAACACAATGTTCCATCAGACTGGAGTAACACAATGTTCTGTCAGACTGGAGTAACACAATGTTCTATCAGACTGGAGTAACACAATGTTCTATCAAACTGGAGTAACACAATGTTCTGTCAGACTGGAGTAACTTATCAGACAATGTTCTATCAGACTGGAGAAACGCAATGTTCTATCAGACTGGAACAATGTTCCATCAGACTGGAGTAACACAATGTTCTGTCAGACTGGAGTAACAATGTTCTGTCAGACTGGAGTAGCACAATGTTCTATCAGACTGGAGTAACTAACAGACAATGTTCTATCAGACAGGAGTAGCATACCAGACAATGTTCTATCAGACTGGAGTAGCACAATGTTCTATCACAATGGAGTTACACAATGTTCTATCAGACAGGAGTAACACAATGTTCTGTCAGACTGGAGTAACACAATGTTCTATCAGACTGGAGTAACACAATGTTCTGTCAGACTGGAGTAACACAATGTTCCGTCAGACTGGAGTAACACAATGTTCCATCAGACTGCAGTAACACAATGTTCTGTCAGACTGGAGTAACACAATGTTCTATCAGACTGGAGTAACACAATGTTCTGTCAGACTGGAGTAACACAATGTTCTATCAGACTGGAGTAACACAATGTTCTATCAGACTGGAGTAACACAATGTTCTGTCAGACTGGAGTAACACAATGTTCTATCAGACTGGAGTAACACAATGTTCTGTCAGACTGGAGTAACACAATGTTCCATCAGACTGGAGTAACACAATGTTCTGTCAGACTGGAGTAACACAATGTTCTGTCAGACTGGAGTAACACAATGTTCATTCCAACTGGAGTAACACAATGTTCTATCAGACTGGAGTAACACAATGTTCTATCAGACTGGAGTAACACAATGTTCCGTCAGACTGGAGTAACACAATGTTCCATCAGACTGCAGTAACACAATGTTCTGTCAGACTGGAGTAACACAATGTTCCATCAGACTGGAGTAACTAACCAGACAATGTTCTATCAGACAGGAGTAGCATACCAGACAATGTTCTATCAGACTGGATTAACTAACCAGACAATGTTCTATCTGACTGGAGTAGCACAATGTTCTATCAGACTGGAATAGCTTACCAGACAATGTTCTATCAGACTGGAGTAACTAAATGTTCTATCTGAGAGTAACACAATGTTCTATCAGACTGGAGTAGCACAATGTTCTATCAGACTGGAGTAGCACAATGTTCTATCAGACTGGAGTAACACAATGTTCTATCGGGCTGGAGTAACACAATTTTCTATCAGACTGGAGTAACACAATGTTCTATCAAACTGGAGTAGCTTACCAGACAATGTTCTATCAGACTGGAGTAACTAACCAGACAATGTTCTATCAGACTGGAGTAACACAATGTTCTATCAGACTGGAGTAACACAATGTTCTATCAGACTGGAGTAGCACAATGTTCTATCAGACTGGAGTAACAGAATGTTCTATCAGACTGGAGTAGCTTACCAGACAATGTTCTATCTGACCGGAAACACAATGTTCTGTCAGGCTGGAGTAACACAATGTTCTATCAATCCTGAGTAACACAATGTTCTAGCAGACTGGAGTAGCTTACCAGACAATGTTCTATCAGACTGGAGTAACTAACCAGACAATGTTCTATCAAACTGGAGTAACTAACCAGACAATGTTCTATCAGACTGGAGTAGCACAATGTTCTAACAGACTGGAGTAACACAATGTTCCATCAGACTGGAGTAACTAACCAGAAAATGTTCTATCAGACTGGAGTAGCACAATGTTCTATCAGACTGGAGTAACACAATGTTCTGTCAGACTGGAGTAACACAATGTTCTATCAGACTGGAGTAACACAATGTTCTGTCAGACTGGAGTAACACAATGTTCTATCAGACTGGAGTAACACAATGTTCTATCAGACTGGAGTAACACAATGTTCTGTCAGACTGGAGTAACACAATGTTCTATCAGACTGGAGTAACACAATGTTCTATCAGACTGGATTAACACAATGTTCTATCAGACTGGAGTAACACAATGTTATATCAGACTGGAGTAACGCAATGTTCAATCAGACTGGAGAAACTAATCAGACAATGTTCTATCAGACTGGAGTAGCACAATGTTCTATCAGACTGGAGTAACACAATGTTCTATCAGACTGGAGTAACACAATGTTCTGTCAGACTGGAGTAACACAATGTTCTATCAGACTGGAGTAACACAATGTTCTATCAGACTGGAGTAACACAATGTTCTATCAGACTGGAGTAACGCAATGTTCCATCAGACTGGAGAAACTAATCAGAAAATGTTCTATCAGACTGGAGTAACACAATGTTCTATCAGAATGGAGTAACACAATGTTCTATCAGACTGGATTAACACAATGTTCTATCAGACTGGAGAAACTAATCAGACAATGTTCTATCAGACTGGAGTAACACAATGTTCTATCAGACTGGGGTAACACAATGTTCTATCAGACTGGAGTAACGCAATGTTCCATCAGACTGGAGAAACTAATCAGACAATGTTCTATCAGACTGGAGTAGCACAATGTTCTATCACAATGGAGTTACACAATGTTCTATCAGACAGGAGTAACACAATGTTCTATCAGACTGGAGTAACACAATGTTCTGTCAGACTGGAGTAACACAATGTTCTATCAGACTGGAGTAACACAATGTTCTATCAGACTGGAGTAACACAATGTTCTGTCAGACTGGAGTAACACAATGTTCCATCAGACTGCAGTAACACAATGTTCTGTCAGACTGGAGTAACACAATGTTCTATCAGACTGGAGTAACACAATGTTCTATCAGACTGGAGTAACACAATGTTCTATCAGACTGGAGTAACACAATGTTCCATCAGACTGGAGAAACACAATGTTCTGTCAGACTGGAGTAACACAATGTTCCATCAGACTGGAGTAACACAATGTTCTGTCAGACTGGAGTAACACAATGTTCTATCAGACTGGAGTAACACAATGTTCTATCAAACTGGAGTAACACAATGTTCTGTCAGACTGGAGTAACACAATGTTCTATCAGACTGGAGTAACACAATGTTCTATCAGACTGGAGTAACACAATGTTCCATCAGACTGGAGTAACACAATGTTCTATCAGACTGGAGTAACACAATGTTCTATCAGACTGGAGTAGCACAATGTTCTATCAGACTGGAGTAACTAACCAGACAATGTTCTATCAGACAGGAGTAGCATACCAGACAATGTTCTATCAGACTGGAGTAGCACAATGTTCTATCACAATGGAGTTACACAATGTTCTATCAGACTGGAGTAACACAATGTTCTATCAGACTGGAGTAACTAACGAGACAATGTTCTATCAGACTGGAGTAACACAATGTTCTGTCAGACTGGAGTAACACAATGTTCCGTCAGACTGCAGTAACACAATGTTCCATCAGACTGCAGTAACACAATGTTCTGTCAGACTGGAGTAACACAATGTTCTATCAGACTGGAGTAACACAATGTTCTATCAGACTGGAGTAACACAATGTTCTATCAGACTGGAGTAACACAATGTTCTATCAGACTGGAGTAACACAATGTTCTGTCAGACTGGAGTAACACAATGTTCTATCAGACTGGAGTAACACAATGTTCTGTCAGACTGGAGTAACACAATGTTCCATCAGACTGGAGTAACACAATGTTCTGTCAGACTGGAGTAACACAATGTTCTGTCAGACTGGAGTAACACAATGTTCATTCCAACTGGAGTAACACAATGTTCCATCAGACTGGAGTAACACAATGTTCTGTCAGACTGGAAACACAATGTTCTGTCAGACTGGAGTAACACAATGTTCATTCCAACTGGAGTAGCACAATGTTCTGTCAGACTGGAGTAACACAATGTTCCATCAGACTGGAGTAACTAACCAGACAATGTTCTATCAGACAGGAGTAGCATACCAGACAATGTTCTATCAGACTGGATTAACTAACCAGACAATGTTCTATCTGACTGGAGTAGCACAATGTTCTATCAGACTGGAATAGCTTACCAGACAATGTTCTATCAGACTGGAGTAACTAACCAGACAATGTTCTATCAGACTGGAGTAACTAACCAGACAATGTTCTATCAGACTGGAGTAGCACAATGTTCTATCAGACTGGAGTAGCACAATGTTCTATCAGACTGGAGTAACACAATGTTCTATCGGGCTGGAGTAACACAATGTTATCAGACTGGAGTAACACAATGTTCTATCAAACTGGAGTAGCTTACCAGACAATGTTCTATCAGACTGGAGTAACTAACCAGACAATGTTCTATCAGAGTGGAGTAACACAATGTTCTATCAGACTGGAGTAACACAATGTTCTATCAGACTGGAGTAGCACAATGTTCTATCAGACTGGAGTAACAGAATGTTCTATCAGACTGGAGTAGCTTACCAGACAATGTTCTATCTGACCGGAGTAACACAATGTTCTGTCAGGATGGAGTAACACAATGTTCTATCAAACCTGAGTAACACAATGTTCTAGCAGACTGGAGTAGCTTACCAGACAATGTTCTATCAGACTGGAGTAACTAACCAGACAATGTTCTATCAGACTGGAGTAGCACAATGTTCTATCAGACTGGAGAAACACAATGTTCTAACAGACTGGAGTAACACAATGTTCCATCAGACTGGAGTAACTAACCAGAAAATGTTCTATCAGACTGGAGTAGGACAATGTTCTATCAGACTGGAGTAACACAATGTTCTATCAGACTGGAGTAACACAATGTTCTATCAGACTGGAGTAACACAATGTTCTGTCAGACTGGAGTAACACAATGTTCTATCAGACTGGAGTAACACAATGTTCTATCAGACTGGAGTAACACAATGTTCTGTCAGACTGGAATGTTCTATCAGACTGGAGTAACACAATGTTCTATCAGACTGGATTAACACAATGTTCTATCAGACTGGAGTAACACAATGTTATATCAGACTGGAGTAACGCAATGTTCAATCAGACTGGAGAAACTAATCAGACAATGTTCTATCAGACTGGAGTAGCACAATGTTCTATCAGACTGGAGTAACACAATGTTCCATCAGACTGCAGTAACACAATGTTCTGTCAGACTGGAGTAACACAATGTTCTATCAGACTGGAGTAACACAATGTTCTATCAGACTGGAGTAACACAATGTTCTATCAGACTGGAGTAACGCAATGTTCCATCAGACTGGAGAAACTAATCAGAAAATGTTCTATCAGACTGGAGTAGCACAATGTTCTATCAGACTGGAGTAACACAATGTTCTATCAGACTGGAGTAACACAATGTTCTGTCAGACTGGAGTAACACAATGTTCTATCAGACTGGAGTAACACAATGTTCTGTCAGACTGGAGTAACACAATGTTCATTCCAACTGGAGTAACACAATGTTCCATCAGACTGGAGTAGCTAACCAGACAATGTTCTATCAGACTGGAGTAGCACAATGTTCTATCACAATTGAGTTACACAATGTTCTATCAGACAGGAGTAACACAATGTTCTATCAGACTGGAGTAACACAATGTTCTGTCAGACTGGAGTAACACAATGTTCTATCAGACTGGAGTAACACAATGTTCTGTCAGACTGGAGTAACACAATGTTCCATCAGACTGGAGTAACACAATGTTCTGTCAGACTGGAGTAACACAATGTTCTATCAGACTGGAGTAACACAATGTTCTATCAAACTGGAGTAACACAATGTTCTGTCAGACTGGAGTAACACAATGTTCTATCAGACTGGAGTAACACAATGTTCTATCAGACTGGAGTAACACAATGTTCTGTCAGACTGGAGTAACTAATCAGACAATGTTCTATCAGACTGGAGTAACACAATGTTCTATCAGACTGGAGTAACACAATGTTCTATCAGACTGGAGTAACACAATGTTCTGTCAGACTGGAGTAACACAATGTTCCATCAGACTGGAGTAACACAATGTTCTGTCAGACTGGAGTAACACAATGTTCTGTCAGACTGGAGTAACACAATGTTCATTCCAACTGGAGTAACACAATGTTCCATCAGACTGGAGTAGCTAACCAGACAATGTTCTATCAGACTGGAGTAGCACAATGTTCTATCAGACTGGAGTAACACAATGTTCTATCAGACTGGAGTAGCACAATGTTCTATCAGACTGGAGTAACTAACCAGACAATGTTCTATCAGACTGGATTAACTAACCAGACAATGTTCTATCTGACTGGAGTAGCACAATGTTCTATCAGACTGGAATAGCTTACCAGACAATGTTCTATCAGACTGGAGTAACTAACCAGACAATGTTCTATCAGACTGGAGTAGCACTATGTTCTATCAGACTGGAGTAGCACAATGTTCTCTCAGACTGGAGTAGCACAATGTTCTATCAGACTGGAGTAACACAATGTTCTATCGGGCTGGAGTAACACAATGTTCTAGCAGACTGGAGTAACTTACCAGACAATGTTCTATCAGACTGGAGTAACTAACCAGACAATGTTCTATCAAACTGGAGTAACTAACCAGACAATGTTCTATCAGACTGGAGTAGCACAATGTTCTATCAGACTGGAGAAACACAATGTTCTAACAGACTGGAGTAACACAATGTTCCATCAGACTGGAGTAACTAACCAGAAAATGTTCTATCAGACTGGAGTAGGACAATGTTCTATCAGACTGGAGTAACACAATGTTCTATCAGACTGGAGTAACACAATGTTCTGTCAGACTGGAGTAACACAATGTTCTATCAGACTGGAGTAACACAATGTTCTATCAGACTGGAGTAACACAATGTTCTGTCAGACTGGAGTAACACAATGTTCTATCAGACTGGACACAATGTTCTATCAGACTGGATTAACACAATGTTCTATCAGACTGGAGTAACACAATGTTATATCAGACTGGAGTAACGCAATGTTCAATCAGACTGGAGAAACTAACCAGACAATGTTCTATCAGACTGGAGTAGCACAATGTTCTATCAGACTGGAGAAACACAATGTTCTAACAGACTGGAGTAACACAATGTTCCATCAGACTGGAGTAACTAAACAGAAAATGTTCTATCAGACTGGAGTAGGACAATGTTCTATCAGACTGGAGTAACACAATGTTCTATCAGACTGGAGTAACACAATGTTCTATCAGACTGGAGTAACACAATGTTCTGTCAGACTGGAGTAACACAATGTTCTATCAGACTGGAGTAACACAATGTTCTATCAGACTGGAGTAACACAATGTTCTATCAGACTGGAGTAACACAATGTTCTATCAGACTGGAGTAACACAATGTTCTGTCAGACTGGAGTAACACAATGTTCTATCAGACTGGAGTAACACAATGTTCTATCAGACTGGATTAACACAATGTTCTATCAGACTGGAGTAACACAATGTTATATCAGACTGGAGTAACGCAATGTTCAATCAGACTGGAGAAACTAATCAGACAATGTTCTATCAGACTGGAGTAGCACAATGTTCTATCAGACTGGAGTAACACAATGTTCTGTCAGACTGGAGTAACACAATGTTCTATCAGACTGGAGTAACACAATGTTCCATCAGACTGGAGTAACTAACCAGACAATGTTCTATCAGACTGGAGTAACACAATGTTCTATCAGACTGGAGTAACACAATGTTCTGTCAGACTGGAGTAACTAATCAGACAATGTTCTATCAGACTGGAGTAACACAATGTTCTATCAGACTGGAGTAACACAATGTTCTGTCAGACTGGAGTAACACAATGTTCTATCAGACTGGAGTAACACAATGTTCTGTCAGACTGGAGTAACACAATGTTCTATCAGACTGGAGTAACACAATGTTCTGTCAGACTGGAGTAACACAATGTTCCATCAGACTGGAGTAACACAATGTTCTATCAGACTGGAGTAACACAATGTTCTGTCAGACTGGAGTAACACAATGTTCTATCAGACTGGAGTTACACAATGTTCCATCAGACTGCAGTAACACAATGTTCTGTCAGACTGGAGTAACACAATGTTCTATCAGACTGGAGTAACACAATGTTCTATCAGACTGGAGTAACACAATGTTCTGTCAGACTGGAGTAACACAATGTTCTATCAGACTGGAGTAACACAATGTTCTATCAGACTGGAGTAACACAATGTTCTGTCAGACTGGAGTAACTAATCAGACAATGTTCTATCAGACTGGAGTAACACAATGTTCTATCAGACTGGAGTAACACAATGTTCTATCAGACTGGA
This sequence comes from Oncorhynchus tshawytscha, assembly GCF_018296145.1. Classification (NCBI taxonomy): domain Eukaryota; kingdom Metazoa; phylum Chordata; class Actinopteri; order Salmoniformes; family Salmonidae; genus Oncorhynchus; species Oncorhynchus tshawytscha. Next base: position 1,540,247 of record NC_056432.1, read on the forward strand.
GTAACACAATGTTCCATCAGACTGGAGTAACACAATGTTCTGTCAGACTGGAGTAACACAATGTTCTGTCAGACTGGAGTAACACAATGTTCCATCAGACTGGAGTAACACAATGTTCCATCAGACTGGAGTAACACAATGTTCTGTCAGACTGGAGTAACACAATGTTCTATCAGACTGGAGTTACACAATGTTCTATCAGACTGGAGTAACACAATGTTCTGTCAGACTGGAGTAACACAATGTTCTGTCAGACTGGAGTAACACAATGTTCTGTCAGACTGGAGTAACACAATGTTCCGTCAGACTGGAGTAACACAATGTTCCATCAGACTGGAGTAACACAATGTTCTATCAGACTGGAGTAACACAATGTTCTGTCAGACTGGAGTAACACAATGTTCTATCAGACTGGAGTTACACAATGTTCTATCAGACTGGAGTAACACAATGTTCTGTCAGACTGGAGTAACACAATGTTCTATCAGACTGGAGTAACACAATGTTCTATCAAACTGGAGTAACACAATGTTCTGTCAGACTGGAGTAACACAATGTTCTATCAGACTGGAGTAACACAATGTTCTGTCAGACTGGAGTAACTAATCAGACAATGTTCTATCAGACTGGAGTAACACAATGTTCTATCAGACTGGAAGTAACACAATGTTCTATCAGACTGGAGTAACACAATGTTCCATCAGACTGGAGTAACACAATGTTCTGTCAGACTGGAGTAACACAATGTTCTGTCAGACTGGAGTAACACAATGTTCTATCAGACTGGAGTAACACAATGTTCTATCAGACTGGAGTAACACAATGTTCTGTCAGACTGGAGTAACACAATGTTCTATCAGACTGGAGTAACACAATGTTCTGTCAGACTGGAGTAACACAATGTTCCATCAGACTGGAGTAACACAATGTTCTGTCAGACTGGAGTAACACAATGTTCATTCCAACTGGAGTAACACAATGTTCCATCAGACTGGAGTAGCTAACCAGACAATGTTCTATCAGACTGGAGTAGCACAATGTTCTATCAGACTGGAGTAACACAATGTTCTATCAGACTGGAGTAGCACAATGTTCTATCAGACTGGAGTAACTAACCAGACAATGTTCTATCAGACAGGAGTAGCATACCAGACAATGTTCTATCAGACTGGAGTAGCACAATGTTCTATCACAATGGAGTTACACAATGTTCTATCAGACAGGAGTAACACAATGTTCTATCAGACTGGAGTAACACAATGTTCTGTCAGACTGGAGTAACACAATGTTCTATCAGACTGGAGTAACACAATGTTCTGTCAGACTGGAGTAACACAATGTTCCATCAGACTGCAGTAACACAATGTTCTGTCAGACTGGAGTAACACAATGTTCTATCAGACTGGAGTAACACAATGTTCTATCAGACTGGAGTAACACAATGTTCTGTCAGACTGGAGTAACACAATGTTCTATCAGACTGGAGTAACACAATGTTCTATCAGACTGGAGTAACACAATGTTCTGTCAGACTGGAGTAACTAATCAGACAATGTTCTATCAGACTGGAGTAACACAATGTTCTATCAGACTGGAGTAACACAATGTTCTGTCAGACTGGAGTAACACAATGTTCTATCAGACTGGAGTAACACAATGTTCTGTCAGACTGGAGTAACACAATGTTCCATCAGACTGGAGTAACACAATGTTCTGTCAGACTGGAGTAACACAATGTTCTATCAGACTGGAGTAACATAATGTTCTGTCAGACTGGAGTAACACAATGTTCATTCCAACTGGAGTAACACAATGTTCCATCAGACTGGAGTAGCTAACAGACAATGTTCCATCAGACTGGAGTAACAATGTTCTATCAGACTGGAGTAACTAACCAGACAATGTTCTATCAGACTGGATTAACTAACCAGACAATGTTCTATCTGACTGGAGTAACACAATGTTCTATCAGACTGGAGTAGCACAATGTTCTATCAGACTGGAGTAACTAACCAGACAATGTTCTATCAGACAGGAGTAGCATACCAGACAATGTTCTATCTGACTGGAGTAACTAACCAGACAATGTTCTATCAGACTGGAGTAACTAACCAGACAATGTTCTATCTGACCGGAGTAACACAATGTTCTATCAGACTGGAGTAGCACAATGTTCTATCAGACTGGAGTAACACAATGTTCTAGCAGACTGGAGTAGCTTACCAGACAATGTTCTATCAGACTGGAGTAACTAACACAATGTTCTATCAAACTGGAGTAGCTTACCAGACAATGTTCTATCAGACTGGAGTAACTAACCAGACAATGTTCTATCAGACTGGAGTAACACAATGTTCTATCAGACTGGAGTAACACAATGTTCTATCAGACTCAGTAACACAATGTTCTATCAGACTGGAGTAACACAATGTTCTAGCAGACTGGAGTAGCTTACCAGACAATGTTCTATCAGACTGGAGTAGCTTACAGACAATGTTCTATCAGACTGGAGTAAACAGACAATGTTCTATCAGACTGGAGTAACTAACCAGACAATGTTCTATCAGACTGGAGTAACTTAGCAGACAATGTTCTATCTGACCGGAGTAACACAATGTTCTATCAGACTGGAGTTGTTCAATGTTCTGTCAGACTGGAGTAACACAATGTTCTGTCAGACTGGAGTAACACAATGTTCTATCAGACTGGATTAACACAATGTTCTATCAGACTGGAGTAACACAATGTTCTGTCAGACTGGAGTAACACAATGTTCCATCAGACTGCAGTAACACAATGTTCTGTCAGACTGGAGTAACACAATGTTCTATCAAACCTGAGTAACACAATGTTCTAGCAGACTGGAGTAGCTTACCAGACAATGTTCTATCAGACTGGAGTAACTAACACAATGTTCTATCAGACTGGAGTAGCTTACCAGACAATGTTCTATCTGACTGGAGTAACACAATGTTCTATCAAACCTGAGTAACACAATGTTCTATCAGACTGGAGTAGCTAACCAGACAATGTTCTATCAGACTGGAGTAACTAATACAATGTTCTATCAGACTGGAGTAGCTGACAATGTTCTATCAGACTGGAGTAACTAATACAATGTTCTATCAGACTGGAGTAACTAACCAGAAAATGTTCTGTCAGACTGGAGTAACTAACGAGACAATGTTCTATCAGACTGGAGTAACTAACCAGACAATGTTCTATCAGACTGGAGTAACTAACCAGACGATGTTCTCTAAGACTGGAGTAACTAACCAGACAATGTTCTATCTGACTGGAGTAACTAACCAGACAATGTTCTATCAGACTGGAGTAACTAACCAGGCGATGTTCTATCAAACTGGAGTAACTAACCAGACAATGTTCTATCAGACTGGAGTAACTAATCAGACGATGTTCTATCAGACTGGAGTAACTAACCAGACAATGTTCTATCAGACTGGAGTAACTAACCAGACAATGTTCTATCAGACTGGAGTAACTAACAGACAATGTTCTATCAGACTGGAGTAACTAACCAGACAATGTTCTATCAGACTGGAGTAACTAACCAGACAATGTTCTATCAGACTGGAGTAACTAACCAGGCAATGTTCTATCAAACTGGAGTAACTAACAGACAATGTTCTATCAGACTGGAGTAACTAACCAGACAATGTTCTATCAGACTGGAGTAACTAACCAGACAATGTTCTATCAAACTGGAGTAACTAACCAGACAATGTTCTATCAGACTGGAGTAACTAACCAGACAATGTTCTATCAGACTGGAGTAACTAACCAGACAATGTTCTATCAGACTGGAGTAACACAATATTCTATCAAACCTGAGTAACACAATGTTCTAGCAGACTGGAGTAGCTTACCAGACAATGTTCTAGCAGACTGGAGTAACTAACACAATGTTCTATCAGACTGGAGTAGTTCCAGACGATGTTCCATCTGACTGGAGTAACACAATGTTCTATCAGACTGGAGTAGCTTACCAGACAATGTTCTATCAGACTGGAGTAACTAACCAGACAATGTTCTATCAGACTGGAGTAACTAACCAGACAATGTTCTATCAGACTGGAGTAACTAACCAGACAATGTTCTATCAGACTGGAGTAACTAACCAGACAATGTTCTATCAGACTGGAGTAACTAACCAGACAATGTTCTATCAGACTGGAGTAACTAACCAGACAATGTTCTATCAGACTGGAGTAACTAACCAGACAATGTTCTATCAGACTGGAGTAACTAACCAGACAATGCTCTATCAGACTGGATTAACTAACCAGACAATGTTCTATCAGACTGGAGTAACACAATGTTCTATCAGAATGGAGTAACCAACCATACAATGTTCTATCAGACTGGAGTAACAAACCAGACAATGTTCTATCAGACTGGAGTAACTAACCAGACAATGTTCTATCAGACTGGAGTAACTAACCAGACAATGTTCTACCAGACTGGAGTAACTAACCAGACAATGTTCTATCAGACTGGAGTAACTAACCAGACAATGTTCTGTCAGACTGGAGTAAATAACCAGACAATGTTCTATCAGACTGGAGTAACTAACCAGACAATGTTCTATCAGACTGGAGTAACTAACCAGATGATGTTCTATCAGACTTGAGTAACACAATGTTCCATCAGACTGCAGTAACACAATGTTCTGTCAGACTGGAGTAACACAATGTTCTATCAAACCTGAGTAACACAATGTTCTAGCAGACTGGAGTAGCTTACCAGACAATGTTCTATCAGACTGGAGTAACTAACACAATGTTCTATCAGACTGGAGTAGCTTACCAGACAATGTTCTATCAGACTGGAGTAACTAACCAGACAATGTTCTATCAGACTGGAGTAACTAACCAGACAATGTTCTATCAGACTGGAGTAACTAACCAGACAATGTTCTATCAGACTGGAGTAACTAACCAGACAATGTTCTATCAGACTGGAGTAACTAACCAGACAATGTTCTATCAGACTGGAGTAACAAACCAGACAATGTTCTATCAGACTGGAGTAACTAACGAGACAACGTTCTATCAGACTGGAGTAACACAATGTTCTGTCAGACTGGAGTAACTAACCAGAAAATGTTCTGTCAGACTGGAGTAACTAACGAGACAATGTTCTATCAGACTGGAGTAACTAACCAGACAATGTTCTATCAGACTGGAGTAACTAACCAGACAATGTTCTATCAGACTGGAGTAACTAACCAGACAATGTTCTATCAGACTGGAGTAACTAACCAGACAATGTTCTATCAGACTGGAGTAACTAACCAGACAATGTTCTATCAGACTGGAGTAACACAATGTTCTATCAGACTGGAGTAACTAAACAGACAATGTTCTATCAGACTGGAGTAACTAACCAGACAATGTTATATCAGACTGGAGTAACTAACGAGACAATGTTCTATCAGACTGGAAGTAACACAATGTTCTATCAGACTGGAGTAACTAACCAGACAATGTTCTATCAGACTGGAGTAACTAACCAGACAATGTTATATCAGACTGGAGTACTAACGAGACAATGTTCTATCAGACTGGAGTAACTAACCAGACAATGTTCTATCAGACTGGAGTAACTAACCAGACAATGTTCTATCAGACTTGAGTAACACAGTGTTCTATCAGACTGGAGTAACTAACCAGACAATTTTCAGACTGGAGTAACTAACCAGACAATGTTCTATCAGACTGGAGTAACTAACCAGACAATGTTCTATCAGACTGGAGTAACTAACCAGACAATGTTCTGTAAGACTGGAGTAACTAACCAGACAATGTTCTATCAGACTGGAGTACCTAACCAGACAATGTTCTATCAGACAGGAGTAATTAATGACACAATGTTCTTTCAGACTGGAGTAATTAACCAGACACTGTTCTATCAGACTGGAGTAACTAACGAGACAATGTTCTACCAGACTGGAGTAACTAACCAGACAATGTTCTATCAGACTGGAGTAACTAACCAGACAATGTTCTGTCAGACTGGAGTAACTAACCAGATGATGTTCTATCAGACTTGCGTAACACAATGTTCTATCAGACTGAGTAACTAACCAGACAATGTTCGATCAGACTGGAGTAACTAACCAGACAATGTTCTGTCAGACTGGACTAACTAACGAGACAACGTTCTATCAGACTGGAGTAACTAACGAGACAACGTTCTATCAGACTGGAGTAACACAATGTTCTGTCAGACTGAAGTAACTGATGAGACAATGTTCTATCAGACTGGAGTAACTAACCAGACAATGTTCTATCAGACTGGAGTAACTAACCAGTCAATGTTCTATCAGACTGGAGTAACTAACCAGACAATGTTCTATCAGACTGGAGTAACTAACCAGACGATGTTCTATCAGACTTGAGTAACACAATGTTCTATCAGACTGTTCTATCAGACTGGAGTAACTAACCAGACAATGTTCTATCAGACTGGAGTAACTAACCAGTCAATGTTCTATCAGACTGGAGTAACTAACCAGACAATGTTCTATCAGACTGGAGTAACTAACCAGACGATGACCTATCAGACTTGAGAAACACAATGTTTTATCAGACTGGAGTAACTAACCAGACAATGTTCTATAAGACTGGAGTAACTAACCAGACAATGTTCTATCAGACAGGAGTAACTAACCAGACACTGTTCTATCAGACTGGAGTAACACAATGTTCTATCAGAATGGAGTAACCAACCATACAATGTTCTATCAGACTGGAGTAACAAACCAGACAATTTTCGGTCAGACTGGAGTAACTAACCAGACGATGTTCTATCAGACTGGAGTAACTAACCAGACAATGTTCTATCAGACTGGAGTAACTAACCAGACAATGTTCTATCAGACTGGAGTAACTAACCAGACAATGTTCTATCAGACTGGAGTAACTAACCAGACAATGTTCTATCAGACAGGAGTAATTAATGAGACAATGTTCTATCAGACTGGAGTAATTAACCAGACCCTGTTCTATCAGACTGGAGTAACTAACGAGACAATGTTCTACCAGACTGGAGTAACTAACCAGACAATGTTCTATCAGACTGGAGTAACTAACCAGACAATGTTCTGTCAGACTGCAGTAAATAACCAGACAATGTTCTATCAGACTGGAGTAACTAACCAGACAATGTTCTATCAGACTGGAGTAACTAACCAGACGATGTTCTATCAGACTGGAGTAACACAATGTTCTATCAGACTGGAGTAACTAACCAGACAATGTTCTATCAGACTGGAGTAACTAACCAGACAATCTTCTATCAGACTGGAGTAGCTAACCAGGCAATGTTCTATCAAACTGGAGTAACTAACCAGACGATGTTCTATCAGACTGGAGTAACTAACCAGACGATGTTCTATCAGACTTGAGTAACACAGTGTTCTATCAGACTGGAGTAACTAACCAGACAATGTTCTGTCAGACTGGAGTAACTAACCAGACAATGTTCGATCAGACTGGAGTAACTAACCAGACAATGTTCTATGAGACTGGAGTACCTAACCATGCAATGTTCTATCAGACTGGAGTAACAAACCAGACAATGTTCTATCAGACTGGAGTAACTAACGAGACAACGTTCTATCAGACTGGAGTAACACAATGTTCTGTCAGACTGGAGTAACTAACGAGACAACGTTCTATCAGACTGGAGTAACTAACCAGACGATGTTCTATCAGACTGGAGTAACTAACCAGACAATGTTCTATCAGACTGGAGTAACTAACCAGGCAATGTTCTATCAGACTGGAGTAACTAACGAGACAACGTTCTATCAGACTGGAGTAACACAATGTTCTGTCAGACTGGAGTAACTGATGAGACAATGTTCTATCAGACTGGAGTAACTAACCAGACAATGTTCTATCAGACTGGAGTAACTAACCAGACAATGTTCTATCAGACTGGAGTAACTAACCAGACAATGTTCTATCAGACTGGAGTAACTAACCAGTCACTGTTCTATCAGACTGGAGTAACTAACTAGACAATGTTCTATCAGACTGGAGTAACTAACCAGATGATGTTCTATCAGACTTGAGTAACACAATGTTCTATCAGACTGGAGTAACTAACCAGTCACTGTTCTATCAGACTGGAGTAACTAACCAGACAATGTTCTATCAGACTGGAGTAACTAACCAGACAATGTTCTATCAGACTGGAGTAACTAACCAGACAATGTTCTATCAGACTGGAGTAACTAACCAGGCAATGTTCTATCAAACTGGAGTAACTAACCAGACAATGTTCTATCAGACTGGAGTAACTAACGAGACAACGTTCTATCAGACTGGAGTAACACAATGTTCTGTCAGACTGGAGTAACTAACGAGACAACGTTCTATCAGACTGGAGTAACACAATGTTCTGTCAGACTGGAGTAACTGATGAGACAATGTTCTATCAGACTGGAGTAACTAACCGGACAATGTTCTATCAGACTGGAGTAACTAACCAGACGATGTTCTATCAGACTGGAGTAACTAACCAGACAATGTTCTATCAGACTGGAGAAACTAACCAGACAATGTTCTATAAGACTGGAGTAACTAACCAGACAATGTTCTTTCAGAGTGGAGTAACTAACCAGACAATGTTCTATCAGACTGGAGAAACTAACCAGACAATGTTCTATAAGACTGGAGTAACTAACCAGACAATGTTCTTTCAGAGTGGAGTAACTAACCAGACGATGTTCTATCAGACTTGAGTAACACAATGTTCTATCAGACTGGAGTAACTAACCAGACGATGTTCTATCAGACTTGAGAAACACAATGTTCTAAAACCTGAGTAACACAATGTTCTATCAGACTGGAGTAACTAACCAGGCGATGTTCTATCAAACTGGAGTAACACAATGTTCTAGTCAGACTGGAGTAACCAGACAATGTTCTATCAGACTGGAGTAACTAACCAGACAATGTTCTATCAGACTGGAGTGACTAACCAGACAATGTTCTATCAGACTGGAGTAACTAACCAGACAATGTTCTATCAGACTGGAGTAACTAACCAGACAATGTTCTATCAGACTGGAGTAACAAACCAGACAATGTTCTATCAGACTGGAGTAACTAACGAGACAACGTTCTATCAGACTGGAGTAACACAATGTTCTGTCAGACTGGAGTAACTAACCAGAAAATGTTCTGTCAGACTGGAGTAACTAACCAGACAATGTTCTATCAGACTGGAGAAACTAACCAGACAATGTTCTATCAGACTGGAGTAACTAACCAGACAATGTTCTTTCAGACTGGAGTAACTAACCAGACGATGTTCTATCAGACTTGAGTAACACAATGTTCTATCAGACTGGAGTAACTAACCAGACGATGTTCTATCAGACTTGAGAAACACAATGTTCTATCAGACTGGAGTAACTAACCAGACAATGTTCTATCAGACTGGAGTAACTAACCAGACAATGTTCTATAAGACTGGAGTAACTAACCAGACAATGTTCTATCAGACAGGAGTAATTAATGAGACAATGTTCTATCAGACTGGAGTAACTAACCAGACAATGTTCTATCAGACTGGAGTAACACAATGTTCTATCAGACTGGAGAAACTAACCAGACAATGTTCTGTCAGACTGGAGTAACTAACCAGACAATTTTCGGTCAGACTGGAGTAACTAACCAGACGATGTTCTATCAGACTGGAGTTAACTAACCAGACAATGTTCTATCAGACTGGAGTAACTAACCAGACAATGTTCTGTCAGACTGGAGTAACTAACCAGACAATTTTCGGTCAGACTGGAGTAACTAACCAGACGATGTTCTATCAGACTGGAGTAACTAACCAGACAATGTTCTATCAGACTGGAGTAACTAACCAGACAATGTTCTATAAGACTGGAGTAACTAACCAGACAATGTTCTATCAGACTGGAGTACCTAACCAGACAATGTTCTATCAGACAGGAGTAATTAATGAGACAATGTTCTTTCAGACTGGAGTAATTAACCAGACACTGTTCTATCAGACTGGAGTAACACAATGTTCTGTCAGACTGGAGTAACTAACGAGACAACGTTCTATCAGACTGGAGTAACTAACCAGACAATGTTCTGTCAGACTGGAGTAACTAACCAGACGATGTTCTATCAGACTTGAGAAACACAATGTTCTATCAGACTGGAGTAACTAACCAGACAATGTTCTATCAGACTGGAGTAACTAACCAGTCAATGTTCTATAAGACTGGAGTAACTAACCAGACAATGTTCTATCAGACTGGAGTAACTAACGAGACAACGTTCTATCAGACTGGAGTAACACAATGTTCTGTCAGACTGAAGTAACTGATGAGACAATGTTCTATCAGACTGGAGTAACTAACCAGACAATGTTCTATCAGACTGGAGTAACTAACCAGTCAATGTTCTATCAGACTGGAGTAACTAACCAGACAATGTTCTATCAGACTGGAGTAACTAACCAGACGATGACCTATCAGACTTGAGAAACACAATGTTTTATCAGACTGGAGTAACTAACCAGACAATGTTCTATAAGACTGGAGTAACTAACCAGACAATGTTCTATCAGACTGGAGTAACTAACCAGACAATGTTCTATCAGACTGGAGTAACTAACCAGACAATGTTCTATCAGACTGGAGTAACTAACCAGACAATGTTCTATCAGACTGGAGTAACTAACCAGACAATGTTCTATCAGACTGGAGTAACTAACCAGACAATGTTCTATCAGACTGGAGTAACTAACCAGACAATGTTCTGTCAGACTGGAGTAACACAAAACCTGAGTAACACAATGTTCTATCAGACTGGAGTAACTAACCAGACAATGTTCTAGCAGACTGGAGTAACTAACACAATGTTCTATCAGACTGGAGTAACTACCAGACGATGTTCCATCTGACTGGAGTAACACAATGTTCTATCAGACTGGAGTAGCTTACCAGACAATGTTCTATCAGACTGGAGTAACTAACCAGACAATGTTCTATCAGACTGGAGTAACTAACCAGACAATGTTCTATCAGACTGGAGTAACTAACCAGACAATGTTCTATCAGACTGGAGTAACTAACCAGACAATGTTCTATCAGACTGGAGTAACTAACCAGACAATGTTCTATCAGACTGGAGTAATTAACCAGACAATGTTCTATCAGACTGGAGTAACTAACCAGACAATATTCTATCAGACTGGAGTAACTAACCAGACAATGCTCTATCAGACTGGATTAACTAACCAGACAATGTTCTATCAGACTGGAGTAACACAATGTTCTATCAGAATGGAGTAACCAACAGACAATGTTCTATCAGACTGGAGTAACAAACCAGACAATTTTCGGTCAGACTGGAGTAACTAACCAGACGATGTTCTATCAGACTGGAGTAACTAACCAGACAATGTTCTACCAGACTGGAGTAACTAACCAGACAATGTTCTATCAGACTGGAGTAACTAACCAGACAATGTTCTGTCAGACTGGAGTAAATAACCAGACAATGTTCTATCAGACTGGAGTAACTAACCAGACAATGTTCTATCAGACTGGAGTAACTAACCAGATGATGTTCTATCAGACTTGAGTAACTAACCAGACAATGTTCTATCTGACCGGAGTAACACAATGTTCTATCAGACTGGAGTAGCACAATGTTCTATCAGACTTGAGTAACACAATGTTCTAGCAGACTGGAGTAGCTTACCAGACAATGTTCTATCAGACTGGAGTAACTAACACAATGTTCTATCAGACTGGAGTAGCTTACCAGACGATGTTCCATCTGACTGGAGTAACACAATGTTCTATCAGACTGGAGTAGCTTACCAGACAATGTTCTATCAGACTGGAGTAACTAACCAGACAATGTTCTATCAGACTGGAGTAACTAACCAGACAATGTTCTATCAGACTGGAGTAGCACAATGTTCTATCAGACTGGAGTAACACAATGTTCTATCAGACTGGAGTAACACAATGTTCTATCAGACTGGAGTAACTAACGAGACAACGTTCTATCAGACTGGAGTAACACAATGTTCTGTCAGACTGGAGTAACTAACCAGAAAATGTTCTGTCAGACTGGAGTAACTAACGAGACAATGTTCTATCAGACTGGAGTAACTAACCAGACAATGCTCTATCTGATTGGAGTAACTAACCAGACAATGTTCTATCAGACTGGAGTAACTAACCAGGCGATGTTCTATCAAACTGGAGTAACTAACCAGACAATGTTCTATCAGACTGGAGTAACTAACCAGACGATGTTCTATCAGACTGGAGTAACACAATGTTCTATCAGACTGGAGTAACTAACCAGGCAATGTTCTATCAGACTGGAGTAACTAACCAGACAATGTTATATCAGACTGGAGTGACTAACGAGACAATGTTCTATCAGACTGGAGTAACACAATGTTCTATCAGACTGGAGTAACTAACCAGACAATGTTCTATCAGACTGGAGTAACTAACCAGACAATGTTCTATCAGACAGGAGTAATTAATGAGACAATGTTCTATCAGACTGGAGTAACTAACCAGACAATGTTCTATCAGACTGGAGTAACTAACCAGACGATGTTCTATCAGACTTAAGCCACAATGTTCTATCAGACTGGAGTAACTAACCAGACAATGTTCTGTCAACTGGAGTAACTAACCAGACAATTTTCGGTCAGACTGGAGTAACTAACCAGACGATGTTCTATCAGACTGGATTAACTAACCAGACAATGTTCTATCAGACTGGAGTAACTAACCAGACAATGTTCTGTAAGACTGGAGTAACTAACCAGACAATGTTCTATCAGACTGGAGTACCTAACCAGACAATGTTCTATCAGACAGGAGTAATTAATGACACAATGTTCTTTCAGACTGGAGTAATTAACCAGACACTGTTCTATCAGACTGGAGTAACTAACGAGACAATGTTCTACCAGACTGGAGTAACTAACCAGACAATGTTCTATCAGACTGGAGTAACTAACCAGACAATGTTCTGTCAGACTGGAGTAACTAACCAGATGATGTTCTATCAGACTTGCGTAACACAATGTTCTATCAGACTGGAGTAACTAACCAGACAATGTTCGATCAGACTGGAGTAACTAACCAGACAATGTTCTGTCAGACTGGACTAACTAACGAGACAACGTTCTATCAGACTGGAGTAACTAACGAGACAACGTTCTATCAGACTGGAGTAACACAATGTTCTGTCAGACTGAAGTAACTGATGAGACAATGTTCTATCAGACTGGAGTAACTAACCAGACAATGTTCTATCAGACTGGAGTAACTAACCAGTCAATGTTCTATCAGACTGGAGTAACTAACCAGACAATGTTCTATCAGACTGGAGTAACTAACCAGACGATGTTCTATCAGACTTGAGTAACACAATGTTCTATCAGACTTGAGTAACACAATGTTCTATCAGACTGGAGTAACTAACCAGACAATGTTCTATCAGACTGGAGTAACTAACCAGTCAATGTTCTATCAGACTGGAGTAACTAACCAGACAATGTTCTATCAGACTGGAGTAACTAACCAGACGATGACCTATCAGACTTGAGAAACACAATGTTTTATCAGACTGGAGTAACTAACCAGACAATGTTCTATAAGACTGGAGTAACTAACCAGACAATGTTCTATCAGACTGGAGTAACTAACCAGACACTGTTCTATCAGACTGGAGTAACACAATGTTCTATCAGAATGGAGTAACCAACCATACAATGTTCTATCAGACTGGAGTAACAAACCAGACAATTTTCGGTCAGACTGGAGTAACTAACCAGGCAATGTTCTATCAGACTGGAGTAACTAACCAGATAATGTTCTATCAGACTGGAGTAACAAACCAGACAATGTTCTATCAGACTGGAGTAACTAACCAGACAATGTTCTATCAGACTGGAGTAACTAACGAGACAATGTTCTATCAGACAGGAGTAATTAATGAGACAATGTTCTATCAGACTGGAGTAATTAACCAGACACTGTTCTATCAGACTGGAGTAACTAACGAGACAATGTTCTACCAGACTGGAGTAACTAACCAGACAATGTTCTATCAGACTGGAGTAACTAACCAGACAATGTTCTGTCAGACTGCAGTAAATAACCAGACAATGTTCTATCAGACTGGAGTAACTAACCAGACAATGTTCTATCAGACTGGAGTAACTAACCAGATGATGTTCTATCAGACTTGAGTAACACAATGTTCTATCAGACTGGAGTAACTAACCAGACAATGTTCTATCAGACTGGAGTAACTAACCAGACAATCTTCTATCAGACTGGAGTAGCTAACCAGGCAATGTTCTATCAAACTGGAGTAACTAACCAGACGATGTTCTATCAGACTGGAGTAACTAACCAGACGATGTTCTATCAGACTTGAGTAACACAGTGTTCTATCAGACTGGAGTAACTAACCAGACAATGTTCTGTCAGACTGGAGTAACTAACCAGACAATGTTCGATCAGACTGGAGTAACTAACCAGACAATGTTCTATGAGACTGGAGTACCTAACCATGCAATGTTCTATCAGACTGGAGTAACAAACCAGACAATGTTCTATCAGACTGGAGTAACTAACGAGACAACGTTCTATCAGACTGGAGTAACACAATGTTCTGTCAGACTGGAGTAACTAACGAGACAATGTTCTATCAGACTGGAGTAACTAACCAGACGATGTTCTATCAGACTGGAGTAACTAACCAGACAATGTTCTATCAGACTGGAGTAACTAACCAGGCAATGTTCTATCAGACTGGAGTAACTAACGAGACAACGTTCTATCAGACTGGAGTAACACAATGTTCTGTCAGACTGGAGTAACTGATGAGACAATGTTCTATCAGACTGGAGTAACTAACCAGACAATGTTCTATCAGACTGGAGTAACTAACCAGACAATGTTCTATCAGACTGGAGTAACTAACCAGACAATGTTCTATCAGACTGGAGTAACTAACCAGTCACTGTTCTATCAGACTGGAGTAACTAACTAGACAATGTTCTATCAGACTGGAGTAACTAACCAGATGATGTTCTATCAGACTTGAGTAACACAATGTTCTATCAGACTGGAGTAACTAACCAGTCACTGTTCTATCAGACTGGAGTAACTAACCAGACAATGTTCTATCAGACTGGAGTAACTAACCAGACAATGTTCTATCAGACTGGAGTAACTAACCAGACAATGTTCTATCAGACTGGAGTAACTAACCAGGCAATGTTCTATCAAACTGGAGTAACTAACCAGACAATGTTCTATCAGACTGGAGTAACTAACGAGACAATGTTCTATCAGACTGGAGTAACACAATGTTCTGTCAGACTGGAGTAACTAACGAGACAACGTTCTATCAGACTGGAGTAACACAATGTTCTGTCAGACTGGAGTAACTGATGAGACAATGTTCTATCAGACTGGAGTAACTAACCGGACAATGTTCTATCAGACTGGAGTAACTAACCAGACAATGTTCTATCAGACTGGAGTAACTAACCAGACGATGTTCTATCAGACTGGAGTAACTAACCAGACAATGTTCTACCAGACTGGAGTAACTAACCAGACAGTGTTCTATCAGACTGGAGTAACTAACCAGACAATGTTCTGTCAGACTGGAGTAAATAACCAGACAATGTTCTATCAGACTGGAGTAACTAACCAGACAATGTTCTATCAGACTGGAGTAACTAACCAGATGATGTTCTATCAGACTTGAGTAACACAATGTTCTATCAGACTGGAGTAACTAACCAGACAATGTTCTATCAGACTGGAGTAACACAATGTTCTATCAAACCTGAGTAACACAATGTTCTATCAGACTGGAGTAACTAACCAGGCGATGTTCTATCAAACTGGAGTAACACAATGTTCTATCAGACTGGAGTAGCTTACCAGACAATGTTCTATCAGACTGGAGTAACTAACCAGACAATGTTCTATCAGACTGGAGTGACTAACCAGACAATGTTCTATCAGACTGGAGTAACTAACCAGACAATGTTCTATCAGACTGGAGTAACTAACCAGACAATATTCTATCAGACTGGAGTAACACAATGTTCTATCAGACTGGAGTAACTAACGAGACAACGTTCTATCAGACTGGAGTAACACAATGTTCTGTCAGACTGGAGTAACTAACCAGAAAATGTTCTGTCAGACTGGAGTAACTAACGAGACAATGTTCTATCAGACTGGACTAACCAGACAATGCTCTATCTGATTGGAGTAACTAACCAGACAATGTTCTATCAGACTGGAGTAACTAACCAGGCGATGTTCTATCAAACTGGAGTAACACAATGTTCTATCAGACTGGAGTAACTAACCAGACGATGTTCTATCAGACTGGAGTAACACAATGTTCTATCAGACTGGAGTAACTAACCAGACAATGTTCTATCAGACTGGAGTAACTAACCAGACAATGTTCTATCAGACTGGAGTAACTAACCAGACAATGTTATATCAGACTGGAGTGACTAACGAGACAATGTTCTATCAGACTGGAGTAACTAACCAGACAATGTTCTATCAGACTGGAGTAACTAACCAGACAATGTTCTATCAGACTGGAGAAACTAACCAGACAATGTTCTGTCAGACTGGAGTAACTAACCAGACAATTTTCGGTCAGACTGGAGTAACTAACCAGACATGTTCTATCAGACTGGATTAACTAACCAGACAATGTTCTATCAGACTGGAGTAACTAACCAGACAATGTTCTGTCAGACTGGAGTAACTAACCAGACAATTTTCGGTCAGACTGGAGTAACTAACCAGACGATGTTCTATCAGACTGGATTAACTAACCAGACAATGTTCTATCAGACTGGAGTAACTAACCAGACAATGTTCTATAAGACTGGAGTAACTAACCAGACAATGTTCTATCAGACTGGAGTACCTAACCAGACAATGTTCTATCAGACAGGAGTAATTAATGACACAATGTTCTTTCAGACTGGAGTAATTAACCAGACACTGTTCTATCAGACTGGAGTAACTAACGAGACAATGTTCTACCAGACTGGAGTAACTAACCAGACAATGTTCTATCAGACTGGAGTAACTAACCAGACAATGTTCTGTCAGACTGGAGTAACTAACCAGATGATGTTCTATCAGACTTGCGTAACACAATGTTCTATCAGACTGGAGTAACTAACCAGACAATGTTCGATCAGACTGGAGTAACTAACCAGACAATGTTCTGTCAGACTGGACTAACTAACGAGACAACGTTCTATCAGACTGGAGTAACTAACGAGACAACGTTCTATCAGACTGGAGTAACACAATGTTCTGTCAGACTGAAGTAACTGATGAGACAATGTTCTATCAGACTGGAGTAACTAACCAGACAATGTTCTATCAGACTGGAGTAACTAACCAGTCAATGTTCTATCAGACTGGAGTAACTAACCAGACAATGTTCTATCAGACTGGAGTAACTAACCAGACGATGACCTATCAGACTTGAGAAACACAATGTTTTATCAGACTGGAGTAACTAACCAGACAATGTTCTATAAGACTGGAGTAACTAACCAGACAATGTTCTATCAGACTGGAGTAACTAACCAGACACTGTTCTATCAGACTGGAGTAACACAATGTTCTATCAGAATGGAGTAACCAACCATACAATGTTCTATCAGACTGGAGTAACTAACCAGACAATTTTCTATCAGACTGGAGTAACTAACCAGACGATGTTCTATCAGACTGGAGTAACTAACCAGACAATGTTCTATCAGACTGGAGAAACTAACCAGACAATGTTCTATAAGACTGGAGTAACTAACCAGACAATGTTCTATCAGACAGGAGTAATTAATGAGACAATGTTCTATCAGACTGGAGTAATTAACCAGACCCTGTTCTATCAGACTGGAGTAACTAACGAGACAATGTTCTGTCAGACTGGAGTAACTAACCAGACAATGTTCTATCAGACTGGAGTAACTAACCAGACAATGTTCTATCAGACTGGAGTAACTAACCAGACGATGTTCTATCAGACTTAAGCCACAATGTTCTATCAGACTGGAGTAACTAACCAGACAATGTTCTATCAGACTGGAGTAACTAACCAGTCAATGTTCTATCAGACTGGAGTAAACCAGGCAATGTTCTATCAAACTGGAGTAACTAACCAGACGATGTTCTATCAGACTGGAGTAACTAACCAGACGATGTTCTATCAGACTTGAGTAACACAGTGTTCTATCAGACTGGAGTAACTAACCAGACAATGTTCTATCAGACTGGAGTAACTAACCAGATGATGTTCTATCAGACTTGAGTAACACAATGTTCTATCAGAATGGAGTAACTAACCATGCAATGTTCTATCAGACTGGAGTAACAAACCAGACAATGTTCTATCAGACTGGAGTAACTAATGAGACAACGTTCTATCAGACTGGAGTAACACAATGTTCTGTCAGACTGGAGTAACTAACGAGACAACGTTCTATCAGACTGGAGTAACTAACCAGACAATGTTCTATCAGACTTGAGAAACACAATGTTCTATCAGACTGGAGTAACTAACCAGACAATGTTCTATCAGACTGGAGTAACTAACCAGTCAATGTTCTATAAGACTGGAGTAACAGACTGTCAGACTGGAGTAACTGATGAGACAATGTTCTATCAGAATGGAGTAACCAACCATACAATGTTCTATCAGACTGGAGTAACAAACCAGACAATATTCGATCAGACTGGAGTAACTAACCAGGCAATGTTCTATCAGACTGGAGTAACTAACCAGATAATGTTCTATCAGACTGGAGTAACAAACCAGACAATGTTCTATCAGACTGGAGTAACTAACGAGACAACGTTCTATCAGACTGGAGTAACACAATGTTCTGTCAGACTGGAGTAACTAACGAGACAACGTTCTATCAGACTGGAGTAACACAATGTTCTGTCAGACTGGAGTAACTGATGAGACAATGTTCTATCAGACTGGAGTAACTAACCAGACAATGTTCTATCAGACTGGAGTAACTAACCAGACAATGTTCTATCAGACTGGAGTAACTAACCAGACGATGTTCTATCAGACTGGAGTAACTAACCAGTCAATGTTCTATCAGACTGGAGTAACTAACCAGACAATGTTCTTTCAGACTGGAGTAACTAACCAGACGATGTTCTATCAGACTTGAGTAACACAATGTTCTATCAGACTGGAGTAACTAACCAGACAATGTTCTATCAGACTGGAGTAACTAACCAGACAATGTTCTATCAGACTGGAGTAACTAACCAGACAATGTTCTATCAGACTGGAGTAACACAATGTTCTATCAGACTGGAGTAACTAACCAGACGATGTTCTATCAGACTGGAGTAACTAACCAGACAATGTTCTATCAGACTGGAGTAACTAACCAGTCAATGTTCTATCAGACTGGAGTAACTAACCAGACAATGTTCTTTCAGACTGGAGTAACTAACCAGACGATGTTCTATCAGACTTGAGTAACTAACCAGACAATGTTCTATCAGACTGGAGTAACAAACCAGACAATATTTGATCAGACTGGAGTAACTAACCAGGCAATGTTCTATCAGACTAGAGTAACTAACCATACAATATTTGATCAGACTGGAGTAACTAACCAGGCAATGTTCTATCAGACTAGAGTAACTAACCAGATAATGTTCTATCAGACTGGAGTAACTAACCAGACAATGTTCTATCAGACTGGAGTAACTAACGAGACAATGTTCTATCAGACAGGAGTAATTAATGAGACAATGTTCTATCAGACTGGAGTAATTAACCAGACACTGTTCTATCAGACTGGAGTAACTAACGAGACAATGTTCTACCAGACTGGAGTAACTAACCAGACAATGTTCTATAAGACTGGAGTAACTAACCAGACAATGTTCTATCAGACAGGAGTAATTAATGAGACAATGTTCTATCAGACTGGAGTAATTAACCAGACCCTGTTCTATCAGACTGGAGTAACTAACGAGACAATGTTCTACCAGACTGGAGTAACTAACCAGACAATGTTCTATCAGACTGGAGTAACTAACCAGATGATGTTCTATCAGACTTGAGTAACACAATGTTCTATCAGAATGGAGTAACTAACCATGCAATGTTCTATCAGACTGGAGTAACTAACCAGACAATGTTCTATGAGACTGGAGTAACTAACCAGACAATGTTCTGTCAGACTGGAGTAACACAATGTTCTATCAGAATGGAGTAACTAACCATGCAATGTTCTATCAGACTGGAGTAACAAACCAGACAATGTTCTATCAGACTGGAGTAACTAACGAGACAACGTTCTATCAGACTGGAGTAACACAATGTTCTGTCAGACTGGAGTAACTAACGAGACAACGTTCTATCAGACTGGAGTAACACAATGTTCTGTCAGACTGGAGTAACTGATGAGACAATGTTCTATCAGACTGGAGTAACTAACCAGACAATGTTCTATCAGACTGGAGTAACTAACCAGTCAATGTTCTATCAGAAAGGAGTAACTAACCAGACAATGTTCTATCAGACTGGAGTAACTAACCAGACGATGTTCTATCAGACTTGAGAAACACAATGTTCTATCAGACTGGAGTAACTAACCAGACAATGTTCTATCAGACTGGAGTAACACAATGTTCTATAAGACTGGAGTAACTAACCAGACAATGTTCTATCAGACAGGAGTAATTAATGAGACAATGTTCTATCAGACTGGAGTAACTAACCAGACACTGTTCTATCAGACTGGAGTAACACAATGTTCTATCAGAATGGAGTAACCAACCATACAATGTTCTATCAGACTGGAGTAACAAACCAGACAATATTTGATCAGACTGGAGTAACTAACCAGGCAATGTTCTATCAGACTAGAGTAACTAACCAGATAATGTTCTATCAGACTGGAGTAACTAACCAGACAATTTTCGGTCAGACTGGAGTAACTAACCAGACGATGTTCTATCAGACTGGAGTAACTAACCAGACAATGTTCTATCAGACTGGAGAAACTAACCAGACAATGTTCTATAAGACTGGAGTAACTAACCAGACAATGTTCTATCAGACTGGAGTACCTAACCAGACAATGTTCTATCAGACAGGAGTAATTAATGAGACAATGTTCTACCAGACTGGAGTAACTAACCAGACAATGTTCTATCAGACTGGAGTAACTAACCAGACAATGTTCTGTCAGACTGGAGTAAATAACCAGACAATGTTCTATCAGACTGGAGTAACTAACCAGACAATGTTCTATCAGACTGGAGTAACTAACCAGATGATGTTCTATCAGACTTGAGTAACACAATGTTCTATCAGACTGGAGTAACTAACCAGACAATGTTCGATCAGACTGGAGTAACTAACCAGACAATGTTCTGTCAGACTGGAGTAACTAACCAGACAATGTTCTATGAGACTGGAGTACCTAACCAGACAATGTTCTGTCAGACTGGAGTAACACAATGTTCTATCAGAATGGAGTAACTAACCATGCAATGTTCTATCAGACTGGAGTAACAAACCAGACAATGTTCTATCAGACTGGAGTAACTAATGAGACAACGTTCTATCAGACTGGAGTAACACAATGTTCTGTCAGACTGGAGTAACTAACGAGACAACGTTCTGTCAGACTGGAGTAACTAACCAGACAATGTTCTATCAGACTTGAGAAACACAATGTTCTATCAGACTGGAGTAACTAACCAGACAATGTTCTATCAGACAGGAGTAATTAATGAGACAATGTTCTATCAGACTGGAGTAATTAACCAGACACTGTTCTATCAGACTGGAGTAACACAATGTTCTATCAGAATGGAGTAACCAACCATACAATGTTCTATCAGACTGGAGTAACAAACCAGACAATATTCGATCAGACTGGAGTAACTAACCAGGCAATGTTCTATCAGACTGGAGTAACAATGTTCTATCAGACTGGAGTAACTAACGAGACAATGTTCTATCAGACTGGAGTAACTAACCAGACAATGTTCTATCAGACTGGAGTAACTAACCAGACAATGTTCTATCAGACTGGAGTAACTAACCAGACAATGTTCTATCAGACTGGAGTAACTAACCAGACAATGTTCTATCAGACTGGAGTAACTAACCAGACGATGTCTGAAAGAGCCGGCGCGATGTCACCATTCTTGACTCAGAACATCATGTGTACACTGTTGTGTTCATTGCTATCAGCACAGACTGCTAGTCATAATACACAACATTCCACATGCCCTGTCTTTCAATATCAAAAACCAATAAACTACATTACTCTCCAAATTGGGGTCACTAGAATTTCTTGATGTTAATTTTGGATTCATGAGCAGAAAAATGTGGAAAGCCAAGTGTTAAGATCATAATTGAGAAACAATGGTTGACAACAGCAATTCTACATTCTTCCACACAGTGGTGCTGAAGGGCCACTGAAGTTGACAAACAGAGTCTGTGAGTAGCTGTTATCTGAGCCTGCCAGGCCAGGCTCTGGAGAGCTTCGGTGTGCATTACTTTGTTACACCTGATTCTGCTCATCAAGAACTTGGAACAAAAGCCTGCCTGAACTAAAGCCTGATCAACCTGCAGCTCTCCAGGATGAGGGTTGGGGACCCTGTCTAACCAAGCAGCAGAACCTGCAGCTCTCCACGATGAGGGTTGGGGACCCTGTCTAACCAAGCAGCAGAACCTGCAGCTCTCCAGGATGAGGGTTGGGGACTCTGTCTGGGAAACACATACTGGCACATTATATTATTAATTACATGAAGCATGAAGACATACCTTAGGCATGGGGAACTGGCATGACCCTGAGCAGTAGTAGGCATCAAAAGACTTGGGAGATATAATCCACTCGCTCCAGCCAATGTCTGCAAAGTCCACCTTCAGGTAGCGACGAGCACAGTTCTGTGGTTCGTTCCACTGCTTCTTACGAGCCTTCTTTATCGTCTGCTCGTCAAACTGCAGCAGGGGCATCTTACCGCCGTGCCTCTGGCTCTTACCACGCGTCTTTTTCCTCGGCCGACGGACCTGCTTGTTCTCCAGCGGTTCGTAGGGGCTGGTCTCGTCCCAGCCCGTCGTCTCATATGGGTACTCCGGCCCCGGTAACTCGTTGTTTTGGAGCGGGAGGAGGACGCTAGCCGAGCGCCGGCGTCTGTGAGGAGGCGCCTGTTGTTGCGCGGCTGTGTTATTCCGAGCGTGCAGCCCCAGTCTATTGAAGCCAGAGGTGAAAGCCCCTTCTCCAGCTGTAGTCATTGTTTGATGCCTCTGTAGTGTCGACGCCACACTCTCGGGCTCAGAGATGGCCGAGTCGTTGGCGTAGACCAGGATGTAAGGAGAGCGGTCTGAGAGGAGCTTCTTCCAGGGCCTGGGTCCAGGCTGGGATGCCACGTCTATCCCGATCAGCAGCTCACGATGACGCTTGGCTTGGTTCACCACCCGGGTGACGTCCTTCCACTGCCAAGAGATGAAGTCCCTGTATAGTGTAGACACGTTGATCACAAAGTGGCCCAAAGCCCTGGTGTGGTTATCCACTGAGGAAAAGCTCCACACATCCATCTGGAGGTGGCTGTGTCTCCTGAGGCCATGGCGGAATGGTGAAGGGGCTCCACAGCTCTTGGGCCTGGTGGTGCTGTTGCAGCCCGGGTGCTGGGTGCTGTTCTGGTGGTCTCCTATGTAGTAGTGGAGCGTGGCCGACAGGATGGCCTCTGACTTGGTGAGAGAAGTCAGGTTGAAGACCTGGAGCTGCTTGTTGTTGATGGTGCCTGGGAGAGCAATAGGACGAGGCAGTTAGTATAGAGCCCACAAATTCAAATAATTTATACCTCTGACACCAGGTGGGTGCCATTAATGACCAGGTAGAACAGAGAACCAGCAGTAGTAGGTTAAGATTTGAACACCCCTGGAATCGAGAGTATAGGTCAGAGAGGTCCATGTGTCCATAGAATTACATGAATTATAGGATCTCTATATGCATATCGTTCAATTTAGTTTCAAACCTGGAGCAGAACAAAAAAAATGTAATTAGAGGCTATTTTAAGGCAGGTCTACAAACCCTATCATTCAAATGTTTCAAAGCTTCAAATGGCATTTTCTAGGGAAATCTTGCAATAATAACCAATCACTAGTCATTTGGTTCCCAGTTAACACATGTTGGTTTGACAGAATGTTGTTGGAAAGTAATGTTTTTAATAACCAAAAGAGAACATGAAGGGAATGTTTCTGTGTGGGTTTTCTGTAGGCTGCAGTGACGGCGGCATTGCCAACCTTATCCACCCCCTTGCATTATCAACACATTCCAGTAGAAGGCACTGTTTTCTAATGTATGGGTGCTGAAAGCTGACAGGTTCTACATGGCAATAGGGAGTTCTATCATATCAGTGGTTATATCCCAGTGTGACAACTGCATAACGTCCTCTTGAACATAAAAAACATTTATATTTAGGAGTTACATAGGCCACACCAGCCCAGTTTACACCAGACATTCCATTGGAAAGTTGAATCAAGTTGAAAGAAAATACAGATGTAACACACACAGACACAAATGACCTGTCCTATCATTGGCTACTCACCCATAAACACAGATGACCTGTCCTATCATTGGCTACTCACCCATAAACACAGACACAGATGACCTGTCCTATCATTGGCTACTCACCCATAAACACAGACACAGATGACCTGTCCTATCATTGGCTACTCACCCATAAACACAGACACAGATGACCTGTCCTATCATTGGCTACTCACCCATAAACACAGACACAGATGACCTGTCCTATCATTGGCTACTCACCCATTAACACAAATGACCTGTCCTATCATAGGCTACTCACCCATAAACACAAATGACCTGTCCTATCATTGGCTACTCACCCATAAACACAAATGACCTGTCCTATCATTGGCTACTCACCCATAAACACAAATGACCTGTCCTATCATTGGCTACTCAACCATAAACACAGATGACCTGTCCTATCATCGGCTACTCACCCATAAACACAGACACAAATGACCTGTCCTATCATTGGCTACTCACCCATAAACACATATGACCTGTCCTATCATTGGCTACTCACCCATAAACACAGACACAAATGACATGTCCTATCATTGGCTACTCACCCATAAACACAAATGACCTGTCCTATCATTGGCTACTCACCCATAAACACAAATGACCTGTCCTATCATTGGCTACTCACCCATAAACACAGACACAGATGACCTGTCCTATCATTGGCTACTCACCCATAAACACAGACACAAATGACCTGTCCTATCATTGGCTACTCACCCATAAACACAGACACAAATGACCTGTCCTATCATTGGCTACTCACCCATAAACACAGGCACAAATGACCTGTCCTATCATTGGCTACTCACCCATAAACACAGACACAAATGACCTGTCCTATCATTGGCTACTCACCCATAAACACAGATACAAATGACCTGTCCTAGCATTGGCTACTCACCCATAAACACAGATACAAATGACCTGTCCTATCATTGGCTACTCAACCATAAACACAGATGACCTGTCCTATCATCGGCTACTCACCCATAAACACAGACACAAATGACCTGTCCTATCATTGGCTACTCACCCATAAACACAGATGACCTGTCCTATCATTGCCTACTCACCCATAAACACAGATGGCCTGTCCTATCATTGGCTACTCACCCATAAACACAAATGACCTGTCCTATCATTGCCTACTCACCCATAAACACAGATGGCCTGTCCTATCATTGGCTACTCACCCATAAACACAAATGACCTGTCCTATCATTGGCTACTCACCCATAAACACAGATACAAATGACCTGTCCTATCATTGGCTACTCACCCATAAACACAGATACAAATGACCTGTACTATCATTGGCTACTCAACCATAAACACAGATGACCTGTCCTATCATCGGCTACTCACCCATAAACACAGACACAAATTACCTGTCCTATCATTGGCTACTCACCCATAAACACATATGACCTGTCCTATCATTGGCTACTCACCCATAAACACGTACACAAATGACCTGTCCTATCATTGGCTACTCACCCATAAACACAGACACAAATGACCTGTCCTATCATTGGCTACTCACCCGTAAACACAGACACAAAGACCTGTCCTATCATTGGCTACTCACCCATAAACACAGACACAAATGACCTATCCTATCATTGGCTACTCACCCATAAACACAGTCACAAAAATGTATAACAGGCTTGAAGGCTACTGTTAGTCCAAACCATTTCCCTAGGGTTAGGGCTAAACAACAGGTGAAACAGCCGTTCATTTCCCTAGACTACTAAACAACAGGTGAAACAGCTGTTCATTTCCCTAGACTACTAAACAACAGGTGAAACAGCCGTTCATTTCCCTAGACTACTAAACAACAGGTGAAACAGCCGTTCATTTCCCTAGGCTACTAAATTACAGGTGAAACAGCCGTTCATTTCCCTAGACTACTAAACAACAGGTGAAACAGCCGTTCATTTTCCAAGGCTACTAAACAACCTGAGAAACAGCCGTTCATTTCCCTAGACTACTAAATTACAGGTGAAACAGCCGTTCATTTCCCTAGACTACTAAACAACAGGTGAAACAGCCGTTCATTTTCCAAGGCTACTAAACAACCTGAGAAACAGCCGTTCATTTCCCTAGACTACTAAATGACAGGTGAAACAGCCGTTCATTTCCCTAGACTACTAAACAACAGGTGAAACAGCCGTTCATTTTCCAAGGCTACTAAACAACCTGAGAAACAGCCGTTCATTTCCCTAGACTACTAAACGACAGGTGAAACAGCCGTTCATTTCCCTAGGCTACTAAACAACAGGTGAAACAGCCGTTCATTTCCCTAGACTACTAAACAACAGGTGAAACAGCCGTTCATTTCCCTAGACTACTAAACAACAGGTGAAACAGCCGTTCATTTCCCTAGACTACTAAACAACAGGTGAAACAGCCGTTCATTTCCCTAGACTACTAAACAACAGGTGAAACAGCCGTTCATTTCCCTAGACTACTAAACAACAGGTGAAACAGCCGTTCATTTTCCAAGGCTACTAAACAACAGGTGAAGCAGCCGTTCCGTTTGGGTAATGGGCTCAGTGGTTGGGCTTTGGATCAACAGGTGCTTTATAGTCCCAACTATACAAACACCTTCCTAATATCGAGTTGCATAACAGCATCAATCCGTCAGGGCGTGGACTCTACAAGGTCTCTAAATTGTTCCACAGGGATGCTGGCCCATGTTGACTCTAATGCTTCCCACAGTTGTATCAAGTTGGCTGGACAAGTTGTCTTTTGGGTGGTGGACCATTCTTGATACACAAGGTTAACTGTTCAGCATGACAATCCCAGCAGCGTTACAGTTCTTGACACACTCAAACCAGTGCGCCTGGCACCTACTACCATACCCCGTTCAAAAGCACTTTAATATTTTGTCTTGCCCATTCACCCTCTGAATGGCACAAACACACAATCCATGTCTCAATTGTCTCAAGGCTTAAAAATCCTTCTTTAACCCGTCTCCTCCCCTTCATCTATACTGATTGAAGTGAATTTAACCTGTCTCCTCCCCTTCATCTACACTGATTGAAGTGAATTTAACCTGTCTCCTCCCCTTCATCTACACTGATTGAAGTGAATTTCACAAGTGACATCAATAAGGGATCATAGCTTTCACCTGGATTCACCTGGTCAATCTGTCATGGAAAGAGCAGGTGTTCCTAATGTTTGTTCACTATATATATATATATATATACACACATTCACACAAAACCCACACACATTCACATACACTAGATACGCACAAACACACACTCATACCGACAACACCCACACACACTTTCACACTAATAATTTGCTGTTGTTACTCTGTTCTTTATTTTACTCTTATTATTATCTATCCTGATGTCTAGTCACTTTACCCTGCCTTCATGTACATATCTACCTCAAATACCTTATTATTATCTATCCTGATGCCTAGTCACTTTACCCTGCCTTCATTTACATATCTACCTCAAATACCTTATTATTATCTATCCTGATGTCTAGTCACTTTACCCTGCCTTCATGTACATATCAACCTCAAATACCTTATTATTATCTATCCTGATGCCTAGTCACTTTACCCTGCCTTCATGTACATATCTACCTCAAATACCTTATTATTATCTATCCTGATGTCTAGTCACTTTACCCTGCCTTCATGTACATATCTACCTCAAATACCTTATTATTATCTATCCTGATGCCTAGTCACTTTACCCTGCCTTCATGTACATATCTACCTCAAATACCTTATTATTATCTATCCTGATGTCTAGTCACTTTACCCTGCCTTCATGTACATATCTACCTCAAATACCTTATTATTATCTATCCTGATGTCTAGTCACTTTACCCTGCCTTCATGTACATATCTACCTCAAATACCGTATTATTATCTATCCTGATGTCTAGTCACTTTACCCTGCCTTCATGTACATATCTACCTCTAATATTATTATCTATCCTAATGTCTAGTCACTTTACCCTGCCTTCATGTACATATCTACCTCAAATACCTTATTATCTATCCTGATGCCTAGTCACTTTACCCTGCCTTCATGTACATATCTACCTCAAATACCTTATCATTATCTATCCTGATGCCTAGTCACTTTACCCTGCCTTCATGTACATATCTACCTCAAATACCTTATTATTATCTATCCTGATGCCTAGTCACTTTACCCTGCCTTCATGTACATATCTACCTCAAATACCTTATTATTATCTATCCTGATGTCTAGTCACTTTACCCTGCCTTCATGTACATATCTACCTCAAATACCTTATTATTATCTATCCTGATGTCTAGTCACTTTACCCTGCCTTCATGTACATATCTACCTCAAATACCTTATTATTATCTATCCTGATGCCTAGTCACTTTACCCTGCCTTCATGTACATATCTACCTCAAATACCTTATTATTATCTATCCTGATGTCTAGTCACTTTACCCTGCCTTCATGTACATATCTACCTCAAATACCTTATTATTATCTATCCTGATGTCTAGTCACTTTACCCTGCCTTCATGTACATATCTACCTCAAATACCTTATTATTATCTATCCTGATGCCTAGTCACTTTACCCTGCCTTCATGTACATATCTACCTCAAATACCTTATTATTATCTATCCTGATGTCTAGTCACTTTACCCTGCCTTCATGTACATATCTACCTCAAATACCTTATTATTATCTATCCTGATGTCTAGTCACTTTGCCCTGCCTTCATGTACATATCTACCTCAAATACCTTATTATTATCTATCCTGATGTCTAGTCACTTTGCCCTGCCTTCATGTACATATCTACCTCAAATACCTTATTATTATCTATCCTGATGCCTAGTCACTTTACCCTGCCTTCATGTACATATCTACCTCTAATACCTTATTATTATCTATCCTGATGTCTAGTCACTTTACCCTGCCTTCATGTACATATCTACCTCAAATACCTTATTATTATCTATCCTGATGTCTAGTCACTTTGCCCTGCCTTCATGTACATATCTACCTCAAATACCTTATTATTATCTATCCTGATGTCTAGTAACTTTGCCCTGCCTTCATGTACATATCTACCTCATTGACCTGGTACTGGTACTGTACTGGTACTCCCTGTATAGTTCCATCCCACAGGGCACAAACATCAATCAATTCAATGTCTAGTTTTGTTTTACATTTGGTTGAGTTGTAAACGAACTTGAAATCAGCAAACAATTTCACTCTTGGATCTACGTAAAAAAAATATGAAATGCGCTAATGTTGATTACTTTTTGCAAATTCAATTAGTTCTCCATGTTAGTTCAACGTCATCACATATATTTTAGGTGGGTTGAAATGACGTGGAACCAACATTGATTCAACCAATTTGGGTCACATGTTGGATTATTGTGTATTTTATTCCTCTTGTGCTCAAATATTTTTTTAAATTACATTTATGTAACTCTACATAGTTGTGAAAGGCTTCTAAGCAAGAATATCATTGTTAAGTCTACATTCGTTAAATTAGGCATGAGACAAATACATATTTAATTAGATTTACCCCAATGCGCTTTAAAGCTGCGGACCGTATTCCCATCCTTGAAAGGAAATCCTGCACGGTTATATTTGTCGTAAAGCATCTGCATGTGTTCCGTCATAGTATCCTGTAAAAGCAGGTCTTGCTCATTCTTCTCTGAGCTGTCTTTGTCCCCCATGGGGGCACCTGAGTGCCCAGATTCACCTTTTCTTTTCAAACCAGTGAAATGATCTTTCAACATCGCGCAATATCCACCGAATAGATAGCTCCATCCGAGCAGCAGCAGTAACTGCGGACAGAGAACCATGTTCCCAGTGAGAATAGTGGTGGACACGTTCAGTCAGAATAACTTGCTGGTCTTAGTCTCCCACTCAGAGCGCGTGTCCCAGGTCCTCTTAAGAGTGAAAATAGGTGGCATCACCTTAAGATTCGACCAGTGTTCATTTGTTTAAAAATCACCTGAAAAACTCGACACCCACTAAAAGAAACAAAGAAGAGGTAATAGCCAACAAAACGGACAGTGCGCTGTGCTCCTGCAGCGCGCTCCACTCTGTCTGCCTTGCAGTTGAAAAGTTATATCAAAGATGATCTCTCCCTCTCTCTCGGTTGTGTGAATAAGGACTCCCTCTTCCCAGTTCGAAGTAATAGCTAATAGTGTTGAAGAGGGCAGCAGCTCTTGGTTTTGTTCAGATCTGGGCAGATCTCTCCATCGACAGCCAATCGTCCCGTTCTCAGCTTTCATTGAAGGTGAAGGATGTTGTGCTTGATAATATATATGGCTACTGGGACCAGCTGGGTATTACTACTGGGACCAGCTGGGTATTACTACTGGGACCAGCTGGGTATTACTACTGGGACCAGCTGGGTATTACTACTGGGACCAGCTGGGTATTACTACTGGGACCAGCTGGGTATTACTACTGGGACCAGCTGGGTATATTACTGGGACCAGCTGGGTATTACTACTGGGACCAGCTGGGTATTACTACTGGGACCAGCTGGGTATTACTACTGGGACCAGCTGGGTACCAGCTGGGTACTACTGGGACCAGCTGGGTATTACCAGCTGGGTATACTGGGACCAGCTGGGTATTACTACTGGGACCAGCTGGGTATTATTACTGGGACCAGCTGGGTATTACTTACTGGGACCAGCTGGGTATTACTACTGGGACCAGCTGGGTATTACTACTGGGACCAGCTGGGTATTACTACTGGGACCAGCTGGGTATTACTACTGGGACCAGCTGGGTATTACTACTGGGACCAGCTGGGTATTACTACAGGACCAGCTGGGTATTACTACTGGGACCAGCTGGGTATTACTACTGGGACCAGCTGGGTATTACTACTGGGACCAGCTGGGTATTACTACTGGGACCAGCTGGGTATTACTACTGGGACCAGCTGGGTATTACTACTGGGACCAGCTGGGTATTACTACTGGGACCAGCTGGGTATTACTACTGGGACCAGCTGGGTATTACTACTGGGACCAGCTGGGTATTACTACTGGGACCAGCTGGGTATTACTACTGGGACCAGCTGGGTATTACTACTGGGACCAGCTGGGTATTACTACTGGGACCAGCTGGGTATTACTACTGGGACCAGCTGGGTATTACTACTGGGACCAGCTGGGTATTACTACTGGGACCAGCTGGGACCATTACTACTGGGACCAGCTGGGTATTACTACTGGGACCAGGGACCAGCTGGGTATTACTACTGGGACCAGCTGGGTATTACTACTGGGACCAGCTGGGTATTACTACTGGGACCAGCTGGGTATTACTACAGGGACCAGCTGGGTATTACTACTGGGACCAGCTGGGTATTACTACAGGGACCAGATGGGTATTACTTCTGGGACCAGCTGATTATTACTACAGGGACCAGCTGGTTATTACTACTGGAACCAGCTGGGTATTACTTCTGGGACCAGCTGGTTATTACTACTGGGACCAGCTGGGTATTACTACAGGGACCAGCTGGGTATTACTACTGGGACCAGCTGGGTATCACTACTAGGACCAGCTGGGAATTACTACTGGGACCAGCTGGGTATCACTACTGGGACCAGCTGGGTATTACTACTGGGACCAGCTGGGTATTACTACTGGGACCAGCTGGGTATTACTACTGGGACCAGCTGGGTATTACTACTGGGACCAGCTGGGTATTACTACTGGGACCAGCTGGGTATTACTACAGGGACCAGCTGGGTATTACTACAGGGACCAGCTGGGTATTACTACTGGGACCAGCTGGGTATTACTACTGGGACCAGCTGGGTATTACTACTGGGACCAGCTGGGTATTACTGGGTACTGGGACCAGCTGGGTATTACTACTGGGACCAGCTGGGTATTACTACTGGGACCAGCTGGGTATTACTACTGGGACCAGCTGGGTATTACTACCAGGGACCAGCTGGGTATTACTACTGGGACCAGCTGGGTATTACTACTGGGACCAGCTGGGTAGCTATTACTACTGGGACCAGGGACCAGCTGGGTATTACTACTGGGACCAGCTGGGTATTACTACTGGGACCAGCTGGGTATTACTACTGGGACCAGCTGGGTATTACTACTGGGACCAGCTGGGTATTACTACAGGGACCAGCTGGGTATTACTACTGGGACCAGCTGGGTATTACTACTGGGACCAGCTGGGTATTACCAGCTGGGTATTACTGGGACCAGCTGGGTATTACTACTGGGACCAGCTGGGTATTACTACTGGGACCAGCTGGGTATTACTACTGGGACCAGCTGGGTATTACTACTGGGACCAGCTGGGTATTACTACAGGGACCAGCTGGGTATTACTACTGGGACCAGCTGGGTATTACTACTGGGACCAGCTGGGTATTACTACTGGGACCAGCTGGGTATTACTACTGGGACCAGCTGGGTATTACTACTGGGACCAGCTGGGTATTACTACTGGGACCAGCTGGGTATTACTACTGGGACCAGCTGGGTATTACTACTGGGACCAGCTGGGTATTACTACTGGGACCAGCTGGGTATTACTACTGGGACCAGCTGGGTATTACTACTGGGACCAGCTGGGTATTACTACTGGGACCAGCTGGGTATTACTACTGGGACCAGCTGGGTATTACTACTGGGACCAGCTGGGTATTACTACTGGGACCAGCTGGGTATTACTACTGGGACCAGCTGGGTATTACTACTGGGACCAGCTGGGTATTACTACTGGGACCAGCTGGGTATTACTACCAGCTGGGGACCAGCTGGGTATTACTACTGGGACCAGCTGGGTATTACTACTGGGACCAGCTGGGTATTACTACTGGGACCAGCTGGGTATTACTACAGGGACCAGCTGGGTATTACTACAGGGACCAGCTGGGTACTACTGGGACTGGGACCAGCTGGGTATTAGCTACTGGGACCAGCTGGGTATTACTACTGGGACCAGCTGGGTATTACTACTGGGACCAGCTGGGTATTACTACTGGGACCAGCTGGGACCAGCTGGGTATTACTACTGGGACCAGCTGGGTATTACTACTGGGACCAGCTGGGTATTACTACTGGGACCAGCTGGGTATTACTACAGGGACCAGCTGGGTATTACTACTGGGACCAGCTGGGTATTACTACCAGCTGGGACCAGCTGGGTATTACTACTGGGACCAGCTGGGTATTACTACTGGGACCAGCTGGGTATTACTACTGGGACCAGCTGGGTATTACTACTGGGACCAGCTGGGTATTACTACTGGGACCAGCTGGGTATTACCAGCTGGGTATTACTACAGGGACCAGCTGGGTATTACTACTGGGACCAGCTGGGTATTACTACTGGGACCAGCTGGGTATTACTACTGGGACCAGCTGGGTATTACTACTGGGACCAGCTGGGCTGGGTATTACTACTGGGACCAGCTGGGTATTACTACTGGGACCAGCTGGGTATTACTACTGGGACCAGCTGGGTATTACTACTGGGACCAGCTGGGTATTACTACTGGGACCAGCTGGGTATTACTACTGGGACCAGCTGGGACCAGGGACCAGCTGGGTATTACTACTGGGACCAGCTG
This sequence comes from Oncorhynchus tshawytscha, assembly GCF_018296145.1. Lineage (NCBI taxonomy): Eukaryota > Metazoa > Chordata > Actinopteri > Salmoniformes > Salmonidae > Oncorhynchus > Oncorhynchus tshawytscha. The sequence goes on from NC_056432.1 coordinate 1,574,591, forward strand.
GGTATTACTACTGGGACCAGCTGGGTATTACTACTGGGACCAGCTGGGTATTACTACTGGGACCAGCTGGGTATTACTACTGGGACCAGCTGGGTATTACTACTGGGACCAGCTGGGTATTACTACTGGGACCAGCTGGGTATTACTACTGGGACCAGCTGGGTATTACTACTGGGACCAGCTGGGTATTACTACTGGGACCAGCTGGGTATTACTACTGGGACCAGCTGGGTATTACTACTGGGACCAGCTGGGCTGGGTATTACTACTGGGACCAGCTGGGTATTACTACAGGGACCAGCTGGGTATTACTACTGGGACCAGCTGGGTATTACTACTGGGACCAGCTGGGTATTACTACTGGGCTGGGTACCAGCTGGGTATTACTACTGGGACCAGCTGGGTATTACTACTGGGACCAGCTGGGTATTACTACTGGGACCAGCTGGGTATTACTACTGGGACCAGCTGGGTATTACTACAGGGACCAGCTGGGTATTACTACTGGGACCAGCTGGGTACCCAGCTGGGTATTACTACTGGGACCAGCTGGGTATTACTACTGGGACCAGCTGGGTATTACTACTGGGACCAGCTGGGTATTACTACTGGGACCAGCTGGGTATTACTACTGGGACCAGCTGGGTATTACTACTGGGACCAGCTGGGTATTACTACAGGGACCAGCTGGGTATTACTACTGGGACCAGCTGGGTATTACTACTGGGACCAGCTGGGTATTACTACTGGGACCAGCTGGGTATTACTACTGGGACCAGCTGGGTATTACTACTGGGACCAGCTGGGTATTACTACTGGGACCAGCTGGGTATTACTACTGGGACCAGCTGGGTATTACTACTGGGACCAGCTGGGTATTACTACTGGGACCAGCTGGGTATTACTACTGGGACCAGCTGGGTATTACTACTGGGACCAGCTGGGTATTACCAGCAGCTGGGTATTACTACTGGGACCAGCTGGGTATTACTACTGGGACCAGCTGGGTATTACTACAGGGACCAGCTGGGTATTACTACCAGGGACCAGCTGGGTATTACTACCAGCTGGGACCAGCTGGGTATTACTACAGGGACCAGCTGGGTATTACTACTGGGACCAGCTGGGTATTACTACTGGGACCAGCTGGGTATTACTACTGGGACCAGCTGGGTATTACTACCAGCTGGGACTACAGGGACCAGCTGGGTATTACTACTGGGACCAGCTGGGTATTACTACTGGGACCAGCTGGGTATTACTACAGGGACCAGCTGGGTATTACTACAGGGACCAGCTGGGTATTACTACTGGGACCAGCTGGGTATTACTACTGGGACCAGCTGGGTATTACTACTGGGACCAGCTGGGTATTACTACAGGGACCAGCTGGGTATTACTACTGGGACCAGCTGGGTATTACTACTGGGACCAGCTGGGTACTGGGACCAGCTGGGTATTACTACTGGGACCAGCTGGGTATTACTACTGGGACCAGCTGGGTATTACTACAGGACCAGCTGGGTATTACTACAGGGACCAGCTGGGTATTACTACAGGGACCAGCTGGGTATTACTGGGTACAGGGACCAGCTGGGTATTACTACTGGGACCAGCTGGGTATTACTACTGGGACCAGCTGGGTATTACTACTGGGACCAGCTGGGTATTACTACTGGGACCAGCTGGGTATTACTACTGGGACCAGCTGGGTATTACTACTGGGACCAGCTGGGTATTACTACTGGGACCAGCTGGGTATTACTACTGGGACCAGCTGGGTATTACTGATGGTGGGCTTGTTAATATAAATGGCTAGTGGGGAGGGGGGAGATGCTCAGGACAGATAGGTTATGGTTACCTATGTTCTCTTGTTTCTATAGTATAGTAAATTAACATTTTCCTTTTTTTCATGAGAAATTCAATTATTTATCTAAATTCTCAAAAACCTTACTTCAATTTGTCTTAGAATATTTATTAAAGTAATACATTGTTCTTCTAATAAAGTTATTTGATTAATAGTAACCTAAGTTATTGTGGTGTTGAAAACCAGATGCTCGTCACGTCTCCAACCAACGGCCCCTGGTAGTTGTGATACAGAGTGAGTCATCATGTCATCTCAACTGTCAACGTGTGAAACCTACTTCTGCAAAGCGCTGTATGTCTGGGCCGCGCGGTGCTGAATGAAATGGCTTATTGTCGGGTATTAAAGGCTTTCTCCCCTATTTAGGCCAGTTCAATAGAGCTAAGCACACGTATCCTGTATATCACAGTGCGATCCGGATGCTGCAGCTCGTCCCTACACCCCAGATCCATGTACGGGTATTAGATAGGGCTTCCCACCCTGCCCCTCTACCCATCCTCCTGTGAAGTCACTGCGGTCTTGTTCTGGGTCACTCGGGAGGAAATTATTATTTCCCCATCCGTCCGTCCCATGATGGACATCTCTCTCTCTCTCTGTTAGGGTACATATGATCTCCATTCCAGAGGAATATTATCTCTCTCTCTGTTAGGATACATATGATCTCCATTCCAGAGGAATATTATCTCTCTCTCTGTTAGGGTACATATGATCTCCATTCCAGAGGAATATTATCTCTCTCTCTGTTAGGATACATATGATCTCCATTCCAGAGGATTAGTATCTCTCTCTCTGTTAGGATACATATGATCTCCATTCCAGAGGATTAGTATCTCTCTCTCTGTTAGGATACATATGATCTCCATTCCAGAGGAATATTATCTCTCTCTCTGTTAGGATACATATGATCTCCATTCCAGAGGAATATTATCTCTCTCTCTCTGTTAGGATACATATGATCTCCATTCCAGATTAGAGAAATTCCACGTAATATTGTAATAGACCTATAACCCAGTATTGATACGTGTTATTGTCATGGACCTATAGCCCAGTATTGATACTTGTTATTGTCATGGACCTATAACCCAGTATGGTTAAGTTGTCAACTAACGTAAATTCTATGTGAAATTTACAAACAATGTCATTGGATTCAAGTTAAAGGTTGGGTGAAAATAAGACGAAATGTAATTACCTTAATGACTTTTTGCAAATCCAGTCATTTTTTCACATTGAGTCAACGTCATCACATAGATTTTGGGGGGTTGAAATGACGTATAAATAACGTGACTAAAATGAATAAAAATAAAATAAACTGTTCTATGACACAAAGGTAAATTATATAAAGAATGATGGTAAAAAGTTTTGGAGCACCTTAAATTAAATTTTGGGCAAAAAGGCAAACTCAGCTCCATCATTCATTGAATCAGATGTCTCATTCATCACAAAACCCACTGATATTGCCAACTATTTTAATATTTTTTTTATTGGCAATATTAGCAAACTTAGAGATGACATGCCAGCAACAAACGCTGACACTACACATCCAAGTACAACTGATCAAATTCTGAAAGACAAGCATTGTCATTTTTAATTCCGTAAAGTGAGTGTGGATGAGGTGAACAAATAATTGTTGTCTATCAACAATGACAAGCCACCGGGGTCTGACAACTTGGATGGAAAATGACTAAGGATAATAGCAGATGATATTGCCACTCCTATTTACCTACCAAAAAGTGTCTGCCCTCAGGCCTGGAGGGAAGCATAAGTCATTCTGCTACCTAAGAATAGTAAAGCCCCCTTCACTGGCTCAGATAGCTGACCAATAATCCTGTTACCAACCCTTAAACTTAAAAAAAATGGTGTTTGACCAGATACAATGCTATTTTACAGTAAACAAATTAACAACAGACTTTCAGCACGCTTATAGGGAAGGACATTCAACAAGCACAGCACTTACACAAATGACTGATGATTGGCTGAGATAAATGTGTCATAAAAAATTGTGGGAGCTGTTTTGTTAGACATCAGTGCGGCTTTTGACATTATCGATCATAGTCTTTTGCTAGAAAAACGTATGTGTTATGGCTTTACACTCTGCTATATTGTGAATAAAAAGTTACTGGTCAAACAGAACACAGAGGGAGTTCTTTAATGGAAGCCTCTCCAACATAATCCAGGTAGAATCAGGAATTCCCCAGGGCAGCTGTCTAGGCCCATTACTTTTTTCAATCTTTACCAATGACAAGCCACTGGCTTTGAGTAAAGCCAGTGTGTCTATGTATGCGAATGACTCAACACTATACAAATGAACTACGACAGCGAGTGAAATCACTGCAACACTTAACAAAGAGCTGCAGTTAGTTTCAGAATGGATGGCTAGGACTAAGTTGGTCCTAAATATTTAAAAAAATTAAAGCAAATATATTTAGGACAAATCATTCACGAAATCTTAAACCTCAACTAAATCTTTGAGTAAATAATGTGGAAATGTAGCAAGTTGCGATGACTAAACTGCTTGGAGTAACCCTGGATTGTAAACTGTCATGGTCAAAACATATTGATACAACAGTAGCTAAGATGGGGAGAAGTCTTTCCATAATAAAGTGCTGCTCTACCTTCTTAACAACTCTGTCAACAAGGCAGGTCCTACAGGCCCTAGTTTCTACCTTCTTAACAACACTATCAACAAGGCAGGTCCTACAGGCCCTAGTTTCTACCTTCTTAACAACACTATCACCAAGGAAGGTCCTACAGGTCCTAGTTGTCGCAACTGGACTACTGTTCAGTCGTGTGGTCAGGTGCCACAAAGAGGGACCTCTGAAAATTACAATTGGCTCAGAACAGGGCAGCACGGCTGGCCCTGAAATGTACACTGAGAGCTAATATTAATAATATGCATGTCAATCTCTCCTGGCTCAAAGTGGTGGAGAGATTGACTTCATCACTACTTTTATTTATGAGAGTTATTGACATGTTGAATGCACCAAGCTGTCTGTCTAAACTACTGGCACACAGCTCAGACACCCATACATACCCCACAAGACATGCCACCGGAGGTCTGTTTAAACTACTGGCACACAGCTCAGACACCCATACATACCCCACAAGACATGCCACCAGAGGTCTGTTTAAACTACTGGCACACAGATCAGACACCCATACATACCCCACAAGACACGTCACCAGAGGTCTCTTCACAGTCCCCAAATCCAGAACAGACTATGGGAGGCAGACCATGCTGCCTTGGCAGTAACTAATGGGGATCCATACTAAACCCCAGGAAGAGTAGCTGCTGCCTTGACAGGAACTAATGGGGATCCATAATAAAACCCAGGAAGAGTAGCTGCTGCCTTGTCAGGAAATAATGGGTATCCATAATAAACGCCAGGAAGAGTAGCTGCTGCCAAGTTTAAAATATCCCCCAGGTCTAAAACAGAGCAGAAAGCTTCTCCAACCCATTATAGAAGTTGTAGACTTCCTACCCATTACAGAAGTTGTACACTTCCTACCCATTATAGAAGTTGTAGACTTCCTACCCATTATGGAGGTTGTAGACTTCCTACCCATTATAGAAGTTGTAGACTTCCTACTCATTATGGAGGTTGTAGACCTCATACCCATTATAGTAGTTGTAGACTGCCTACCCATTATAGAAGTTGTAGACTTCCTACCCATTATAGAAGTTGTAGACTTCCTACCCATTATGGAGGTTGTAGACTTCCTACCCATTATAGTAGTTGTAGACTTCCTACCCATTATAGAAGTTGTATACTTCCTACCCATTATAGAAGTTGTAGACGTCCTACCCATTATGGAGGTTGTAGACCTCCTACCCATTATAGAAGTTGTAGACTTCCTACCCATTATGGAGGTTGTAGACTTCCTACCCATTATAGAAGTTGTAGACTTCCTACCCATTATAGAAGTTGTAGACTTCCTACCCATTATAGTAGTTGTAGACCTCCTACCCATTATAGTAGTTGTAGACTTCCTACCCATTATGGAGGTTGTAGACTTCCTACTCATTATAGAAGTTGTAGACTTCCTACCCATTATGGAGGTTGTAGACTTCCTACCCATTATGGAAGTTGTAGACTTCCTACCCATTATAGAAGTTGTAGACTTCCTACCCATTATGGAGGTTGTAGACTTCCTACCCATTATAGAGGTTGTAGACCTCCTACCCATTATGGAGGTTGTAGACCTCCTACCCATTATAGAAGTTGTAGACTTCCTACTCATATGGAGGTTGTAGACCTCTTACCCATTATAGTAGTTGTAGACCTCCTACCCATTATGGAGGTTGTACACTTCCTACCCATTATATAAGTTGTAGAACTCCTACCCATTATGGAGGTTGTAGACTTCCTACCCATTATGGAGGTTGTAGACCTCCTACCCATTATAGTAGTTGTAGACTTCCTACCCATTATAGAAGTTGTATACTTTCTACCCATTATAGAAGTTGTAGACGTCCTACCCATTATGGAGGTTGTAGACTTCCTACCCATTATAGAGGTTGTAGACTTCCTACCCATTATGGAGGTTGTAGACCTCCTACCCATTATATAAGTTGTAGACTTCCTACCCATTATAGAAGTTGTAGACTTCCTACCCATTATGGAGGTTGTAGACTTCCTACCCATTATAGTAGTTGTAGACTTCCTACCCATTATGGAGGTTGTAGACTTCCTACCCATTATAGAAGTTGTAGACTTCCTACTCATTATGGAGGTTGTAGACCTCCTACCCATTATAGTAGTTGTAGACCTCCTACCCATTATGGAGGTTGTACACTTCCTACCCATTATAGAAGTTGTAGACTTCCTACCCATTATAGAAGTTTTAGACTTCCTACTCATTATAGAAGTTGTAGACTTCCTACCCATTATAGAGGTTGTAGACTTCCTACCCATTATAGTAGTTGTAGACTTCCTACCCATTATAGAAGTTGTAGACTTCCTACCCATTATAGAAGTTGTAGACTCTCTACCCATTATAGAAGTTGTAGACTTCCTACCCATTATAGAGGTTGTAGACTTCCTACCCATTATAGAAGTTGTATACCTCCTACCCATTATAGAAGTTGTAGACTGCCTACCCATTATAGAAGTTGTAGACTTCCTACCCATTATAGAAGTTGCAGACTTCCTACCCATTATAGAAGTTGTAGACTTCCTACCCATTATAGAGGTTGTAGACTTCCTACCCATTATAGAAGTTGTAGACTTCCTACCCATTATAGAAGTTGTAGACTTCCTACCCATTATAGAAGTTGTAGACTTCCTACCCATTATGGAAGTTGTAGACTTCCTACTCATTATAGAAGTTATAGACTTCCTACCCATTATAGAGGTTGTAGACTGCCTACCCATTATAGTAGTTGTAGACTTCCTACCCATTATAGAAGTTGTAGACTTCCTACCCATTATGGAAGTTGTAGACTTCCTACCCATTATAGCAGTTGTAGACTTCCTACCCATTATAGAAGTTGTAGACTTCCTACCCATTATAGCAGTTGTAGACTTCCTACCCATTATGGAGGTTGTAGACTTCATCTCCAACTAGAATGTCTTCTCTGACCTAAATTCACCACTTCATTTGGTGACATCTAGTAGCAGCAGTTTTCTAGTTGAAACACAGAAGGGAAACAGCTATTTATAATCAGGCATTTAATTCTGACTTTATTGTTACAATCATTACTATTTTACTATAGCCTCATGATCTGTTTGAGTGAGTTTCAACCAGCTGTTCTGGGGCTTTCAGTGAAACTAATCACATAAAAACCAGTATGTATCCCAAATGTACCCTATTCCCTACGTGGGCCCAGGGGTCTCTGGTCAAAAGTTGTGCACTATGTATGGAATAGGGTGCCATTTGGGATGAAGTTATTCCAGGAGAATAGGAGGCATTGGGACTTGCTGGTTTGTCACTTTCCCTCACCTTCCAAACCTCACCCTGTATTTCAAGAGCAAGCATGTGTTATTTGAATGGTGTGAGTAGTGCCTTCCTCTCCTCTCCTCCAATCCCTTCCCCTGCCTTCTTCTCCTCTCCCCTCCCCTCCCCTTCTCTCCTCCCTCCCCTCCTCTCCTCTTGTCTTCCCTCCCCTCCGGGTAGTTTCATCACAGCATCCCACCACATGATAAAACAGAGGCCTGTAAAGCTAAACAGTTCTAAATGTGTCTGCATCTCTCCTCATTCACCCCCCTCCCCTAAGCCAATCAGCCACCCAGCCAGCCAGCCAGTCCGTCACCCATCCTCCCACACAGCCAGTCAGCGAGGTTATGATTAGATTAAGAAATGTATGGACACACACACACGTTTGTTTTACTATCCTTGTTGGGACCAATTGATTCCGATTTAAATTCCTATTTTCTCCGTCACCTGTTACACGTTTCCGGCGGCCCCTGAAACCTAAACCTGACCTCTACGTCTACAACAGCCTTTTCCCTTGTGGGGACCGGAGAAATGTCCCCACTTGTCTGAGTTTTCCTTGTCTCTCTCTCTCTCCCTCTCTCTCTCCCCCTCTCTCTCTGTTCCCCTGTGACGTAGAAGTCCGTCACTGGCCGCGGGCAGCATTTGGTTCTTTAACGCACACACATATTCATCACTCCTCCCTGCGCCATTATACCATAAGTTAACAATGTGGGTCGACACACAATTTAACTTCTGTCTTGGTGCATGCATTTCACACTTGTCAATGTTCATATTTGAGAGATACAATAATTATTATACTTATCAATGTTGTGGATGAGTGCATTGTTTGTTTGTTCTGTTCCTCTCTCTCCATCTCTGTAGCTTCTGGGTATGCTGGAAAAGGACCCGAGCTAAGGGAATTGGGTTGGCTTTATAGTGCCTGTCCCAAATGGCTCATTAATGCATATGGGCATATTGAAAGATATTGTCAGTAATGATGTAATGTTGTAAATGTTATGTTGTGATATTGTTTAAAACCGTGTTGCAATGTATATCCTTTAGTATGTTTAGTTCATGGAAAATGTAGGTTTGTATTGTTAATTGATTAATTAATTAGGGTTAATTGTTCTGAGGGGAGGGGCTAGCCCTACAAAAGGAGCCTCTCTCCAGTCTCTAAGGGGGATTTTTTGGATTGAGCTGTGGATTGGGCAGCATTGTTGTTAAGCTGTCCCATAAGGTAGACGTTGATGGCAGTACTGTTATTTTCTGTTCCGGAATCACTTGTAAATAAACACCTTTGCACAGAAGAACTTTTGCGGTTCCGCCATCTTTTTATTTTTATAGAGGTTAGGTTATCCAGTTTAGCCATCTGGCCTACTCTACGTGACATCCCCTCTCTCTCTCCCTCTCTCTGTTCCCCTCTCTCTCTCTCCCTCTCTCTGTTCCCCCCTCTCTCTCTCTCTCTCTCCCTCTCTCTCTCTCTCTCTCTCACACACACACAGACACAGTGATTTGATTGGCTGTCTAGCCATTCTTTCTCAAACCAATTCCATTTAAAACTCCATCACTTTGAAATAATGATCAGAAACCAGAGTTTCCTTGTGCCTGTTTTGACCTTAAACAAACCAATATGTGATGAACCATCCTGATTTGTTGTTCTTTGGTAATTAGACATCTCAGCCACATCTCCTACAGGCTGTTTCAGAGTGATCTACAATCAAAGCTACGGAAACAACGAAATAAAAACACATCAAACTAACAGTTTGCCAACTGAACAGCGAAGTCAAATCAGATACCCGCCCGTCACCGCAACAAATATTTATCTCCTCAATTATTTGTAAACTCCCCGTTCTCTTTCTCTGTGGACTGGAAATAGTCATTGAATGAGTGATTTGTAAATGATAGAGGGCTTTGATGTGGCCAGTAAACCAGTGGTCCGTCCCAAACGGTATCCTATTCAAAAGCACTATGTAGGGAATAGGGTGCTGCTTGGGACTAGACCTGCCTGGCATCTGGGAAGGAAGGAGGAGGAGCCCATTTCCCTTGCTTCCTTTCTTTTTGTGGAGACAGGGCAGCATTCTTCACATCTACTACTGCAGCCTGAGGGGTTACAGCAGACCCCCCCCCCCCAGTCTCTCAGACCTCTTACGTCTTTTTCATTTGTTTAGACAAACAGCTATAAACATGTAGAGAGCAGGGTGAAACTAAGGTAGAGTGGAGTAGCCCCCAGGCCTCATAGCAGGGTGAAACTAAGGTAGAGTGGAGTAGCCCCCAGGCCTCATAGCAGGGTGAAACTAAGGTAGAGTGGAGTAGCCCCCAGGCCTCATAGCAGGGTGAAACTAAGGTAGAGTGGAGTAGCCCCCAGGCCTCATAGCAGGGTGAAACTAAGGTAGAGTGCAGTAGCCCCAGGCCTCATAGCAGGGTGAAACTAAGGTAGAGTGGAGTAGCCTCCAGGCCTCATAGCAGGGTGAAACTAAGGTAGAGTGGAGTAGCCCCCAGGCCTCATAGCAGGATGAAACTAAGGTAGAGTGGAGTAGCCCCCAGGCCTCATAGCAGGGTTAAACTAAGGTAGAGTGGAATAGCCCCCAGGCCTCATAGCAGGGTGAAACTAAGGTAGAGTGGAGTAGCACCCAGGCCTCATAGCAGGGTGAAACTAAGGTAGAGTGGAGTAGCCCCCAGGCCTCATAGCAGGGTGAAACTAAGGTAGAGTGGAGTAGCCCCCAGGCCTCATAGCAGGGTGAAACTAAGGTAGAGTGGAGTAGCCCCCAGGCCTCATAGCAGGGTGAAACTAAGGTAGAGTGGAGTAGCCCCCAGGCCTCATAGCAGGGTGAAACTAAGGTAGAGTGCAGTAGCCCCAGGCCTCATAGCAGGGTGAAACTAAGGTAGAGTGGAGTAGCCTCCAGGCCTCATAGCAGGGTGAAACTAAGGTAGAGTGGAGTAGCCCCCAGGCATAGCAGGGTGAAACTAAGGTAGAGTGGAGTAGCCCCCAGGTCTCATAGCAGGGTGAAACCAAGGTAGAGTGGAGAAGCCCCCAGGCCTCATAGCAGGGTGAAACTAAAGTAGAGTGGAGTAGCCCCCAGTCCTCATAGCAGGGTGAAACTAAGGTAGAGTGGAGTAGCCCCCAGGCCTCATAGCAGGGTGAAACTAAAGTAGAGTGGAGTAGCCCCCAGGCCTCATAGCAGGGTGAAACTAAAGTAGAGTGGAGTAGCCCCCAGGCCTCATAGCAGGGTAAAACTAAGGTAGAGTGGAGTAGCCCCCAGGCCTCATAGCAGGGTGAAACTAAGGTAGAGTGGAGTAGCCCCCAGGCCTCATAGCAGGGTGAAACTAAGGTAGAGTGGAGTATCCCCCAGGCCTCATAGCAGGGTGAAACTAAGGTAGAGTGGAGTAGCCCCCAGGCCTCATAGCAGGGTGAAACTAAAGTAGAGTGGAGTAGCCCCCAGGCCTCATAGCAGGGTAAAACTAAGGTAGAGTGGAGTAGCCCCCAGGCCTCATAGCAGGGTGAAACTAAGGTAGAGTGGAGTAGCCCCCAGGCCTCATAGCAGGGTGAAACTAAGGTAGAGTGGAGTAGCCCCCAGGCCTCATAGCAGGGTGAAACTAAGGTAGAGTGGAGTAGCCCCCAGGCCTCATAGCAGGGTGAAACTAAGGTAGAGTTGAGTTGCCCCTGGGCCTCATAGCAGGGTGAAACTAAACACACTGACCGGCTGCACTCAAAACACACTGACCGGCTGCACTCACAACACACTGACCGGCTGCACTCACAACACACTGACCGGCTGCACTCACAACACACTGACCGGCTGCACTCAAAACACACTGACCGGCTGCACTCACAACACACTGACCGGCTGCACTCAAAACACACTGACCGGCTGCACTCACAACACACTGACCGGCTGCACTCAAAACACACTGACCGGCTGCACTCACAACACACTGACCGGCTGCACTCAAAACACACTGACCGGCTGCACTCACAACACACTGACCGGCTGCACTCAAAACACACTGACCGGCTGCACTCACAACACACTGACCGGCTGCACTCAAAACATACTGACCGGCTGCACTCAAAACACACTGACCGGCTGCACTCAAAACACACTGACCGGCTGCACTCAAACACACTGACCGGCTGCACTCAAAACATACTGACCGGCTGCACTCAAAACACACTGACCGGCTGCACTCAAAACATACTGACCGGCTGCACTCAAAACACACTGACCGGCTGCACTCACAACACACTGACTGCAACATCAGAGCAGAGTTAGTATAAGTGTAAACTGCATCCCAACATCATAACATGAGGCCACCAGGTCTACCTGCGTCTGAACAAGGACAGGAGACCAAGCTCACCAGCTGTCTGTCTGCCTGACAAAACCTACATAACAGTCTCAAATATATTCTGATGATTTTTATATAATTTTGGGGGGGTATTTTTAAAAAGTATTATTATAATAATTTTTTAAGGGGTAGATCAGCTTTAATATTGCAGATAGATTGTAGCTTCCATCAATGTAATTGTCTGCATCACTTCCAATCCCCCAAATATCTTCTTGCAAATATATATATATACAGTTGAAGTCAGAAGTTCACATACACCTTAGCCAAATACATTTAAAATCAGTTTTTCACAATTCCTGACATTTAATCCTAGTAAAAATCCCCTTTCTTAGGTCAGTTAGGATCACCACTTTATTTTAAGAATGTGAAATGTCAGAATAATAGTAGAGAGAATGATTTATTTCAGCTTTTATTTCTTTCATCACATTCCCAGTGGGTCAGAAGTTTACATACACTCAATTAGTATTTGGTAGAATTGCCTTTAAATTGTTTAACCTGGTTCAAACGTTTTGGGTAGCCTTCCACAAGCATCCCACAATAATTTGGGTGAATTTTGGCCCATTCCTCCTGACAGAGCTGGTGTAACTGAGTCAGGTTTGTAGGACTCCTTGCCTGCACATGCTGTTTTAGTTCTGCCCAAAAAATGTCTATAGGATTGAGGTCTGGGCTTTGTGATGGCCACTCCAATACCTTGACTTTGTTGTCCTTAAGCCATTTTGCCTCAATTTTGGAAGTGTGCTTGGGGTCATTGTCCATTTGGAAGACCCATTTGCGACCAAACTTTAACTTGACTGGTGCCTTGAGATGTTGCTTCAATATTTTTCCTCTTCCATTTTTGAGGTAATGTTGTAATTTTCGTTACAGGGAAGACATCCTCCTCCCTCACGTGGTACCCTTCCTGCAGGCTCATCCTGACATGACCCCCCAGCATGACAATGCCAGCAGCCATACTGCTCGTTCTGTGCGTAATTTCAGGAATGTCAGTGTTCTGCCATGGACAGCGAAGAGCCCGGATCTCAAACCCATTGAGCACGTCTGGGACCTGTTGGATCGGAGGGTGAGAGCTAGGGCCATTCCCCACAGAAATGTCAGGAAACTTGCAGGTGCCTTGGTGGAAGAGTGGGGTGATATCTCACAGCAAGAACTGGCAGATTTGGTGCAGTCCATGTGGAGGAGATGCACTGCAGTACTTAATGCAGCTGGTGGCCACACCAGATGCTGACTGTTACTTTTGATTTTGACCCCCCCTTTGTTCAGGGACACATTTTTCCATTTCTGTTAGTCACATGTCTGTGGAACTTGTTCAGTTTATGTCTCAGTTGTTGAATCTTGTTGTGTTCATACAAATATTTACACATGTTAAGTTTGCTGAAAATAAACGCAGTTGACAGTGAGAGGACCTTTTTTTTTTTTTGCTGGGTTTATTATCTCCAATGTATTGACTATGTAAAAAACCTGTCTGATTAGAATGATTAATGTCCGACAAAACCTTTTCAATTCTATGCGCTATACATTTTGCTAGAATTGTTGCATCACAACACTGAAGTGTAAGGGGCCTCTATTTTTTTAATGGACTGGATCTTTATATTTACCAACTTGTATCCTGTTTCAGTAATAATGAAATCAGACCTTGTTGAGAGTCTGATAATCTACCGTTTATATAGGAGTGGTTAAAACATGTTAATAACCACAGAACCAATGAGTACAACCACAAACCTCCACTGGTATGCCTTCCAGCCCTAGTTTTCCCAGCCTTAAAGGCTTTAATTGCATCAAGAACCTCCTCCTCTGTAATTTACCTTCACATGAGTCTTTCTGTACAGATGTTCATTTGGCATTATTAATAGAAAAAACATCCATACAATTATCTTCTGTTAGAGGAGATGGAGGAGACTGAAACCAAAACATGCTTAAAGTACTTTACTTCCTCTTTCTAAATATCATTTGGTGAATCATGGGTGACTCCGCCATTTGTAACAAGTTTCAGTAAATTATTTTTGGTAGCATTTCTATGTTGAAGATTCAAAAATGATTTGGGTAATTTTTCCCCAATATTCCATCCAGTTCGCTTTATTTTTATAAAATATTACACTGGATCTTTGTTGAATAGGTTCCTCCATTTCTTTATTTATTTTTTTTAAATATATTGATGAACTAGCTCTGACTTGGTATAGACATGATTCAAGATGAGACTATATCAGAGGTAAAGTCTACCATAAGGTCTGTAGATATGATCCAAGATGAGACTCTATCAGAGGTAAAGTCTACCATAAGGTCTGACGGTATGTTCTGTTGTTGTTTTGGTTTTCCATCGGATTTCACATTCAGTGTGTAGCACAGCACCCTACAGGACAGTTAGGCTGCACTGTCATCAGTCCTCAGTCCCCACACCCAGGTGGAGAGGCTTATAGAAAGAGACAGGAGAAAGAGCACCGCATTGATGGGGGGACAACCTTTATTACATCACACTAGAGGCTTCCAGTGACTTCCAGTATGTGTTTACTAGCAGTGTGAGGTGGTGGTAGCAGGGAGGAGACAGTGAGAGGTGATTGGCTAAGTCCTCCTGGTGATGTGGTGGGAGGAAACAGTGAGAGGTGATTGGCTAGGTCCTCCTGGTGATGTGGTCATAGATGACGACTTGGCTGTAGAGTTCAGACTGGAGGGGCGTCCTGGACGAGTTGTCTCCAGGTGAGGCCTACAGAGGAAAGGAACACCAGGTGAGGCCTACAGAGGAAAGGAACACCAGGTGAGGTCTACAGATGGCAGGAACACCAGGTGAGGCCTACAGAGGAAAGGAACACCAGGTGAGGCCTACAGATGGCAGGAACACCAGGTGAGGCCTACAGATGGCAGGGTTAAAGGAGAAACACTGTTGGGAAATATCCCCAAATCCTTTGAACTAGATTATTAGATTACTCAATTAACTAAATGAACTCAGCGTAATTGTTTTAGAATTTACAATGTGTTTAAAATCCAACAAGGTCCAAAAACCAGAAACAACCTGTATCCTAGCTAGAGGATGTTATCAGACATGGCTATAGTTTTCAGAACATCCTGCTTTTTAAAGATTTGTTAGTTTCTGGGCCTGGCTAAACATATTTCCCAGGGTGATTTGGGCCCCTCCACCCAGATTACATAAAGAGGTGTGAGCATGGAAGCAGCTGGGGCCCCTCCACCCAGATTACATAAAGAGGTGTGAGCATGGGAGCAGATGGGGACCCCTCCACCCAGATTACATAAAGAGGTGTGAGCATGGGAGCATCTGGGGTCCCTCCACCCAGATTACATAAAGAGGTGTGAGCATGGGAGCATCTGGGGTCCCTCCAGCTAGATTACATAAAGAGGTGTGAGCATGGGGAGCAGATGGGGCCCCTCCACCCAGATTACATAAAGAGGTGTGAGCATGGGGAGCAGATGGGGCCCCTCCACCCAGATTACATAAAGAGGTGTGAGCATGGGAGCAGATGGGGCCCCTCCACCCAGATTACATAAAGAGGTGTGAGCATGGGAGCAGATGGGGCCCCTCCACCCAGATTACATAAAGAGGTGTGAGCATGGGGAGCAGATGGGGCCCCTCCACCCAGATTACATAAAGAGGTGTGAGCATGGGGAGCAGATGGGGCCCCTCCACCCAGATTACATAAAGAGGTGTGAGCATGGGGAGCAGATGGGGCCCCTCCACCCAGATTACATAAAGAGGTGTGAGCATGGGGAGCAGATGGGGCCCCTCCACCCAGATTACATAAAGAGGTGTGAGCATGGGGAGCAGATGGGGCCCTCCACCCAGATTACATAAAGAGGTGTGAGCATGGGAGCAGATGGGGCCACTCCACCCAGATTACATAAAGAGGTGTGAGCATGGGAGCAGATGGGGCCCCTCCACCCAGATTACATAAAGCAAAAAACAAAAATTGTCCAGTTGTGTGGATGATTCTACAATGTTTCTAATAGGGTGCAAAAAAAACATTCACCTGATGTTACAACAACATTCCCAGATCAGATTTTGTCTGTTCTTTAAACATTCCCAGAATGCTTATTTAAGCAACGTTGTGAAGATATGACGAGAGATAGATTCCCAAAACACAAACTGTCCAGTTCTGCTGATATTCATAATGTTTGTATCAGGGTGCACAAAACATTTCTTTGATGTTGACAGAATATTGACAGAACAGCCTTTCTGAGTTCTTTAAAGGTTCTCAGAACATGAACTTAGTTTGTGGGAACAGTGTTGGTACATTACAAGAGAAATGCTCAATTGTGATGACATTCATACATTTAAGTTAGGTTGTACAGGACATTCCCTTAATATTATAAAAAGTTTAAAGAAATCCCATCAGCATTCTTGCAACATGGGAACCTTTAAAGAACAGACTACATGTGATCTGGGAACCTTTAAAGAACAGACAACATGTGATCTGGGAACCTTTAAAGAACAGACTACATGTGATCTGGGAACCTTTAAAGAACATACAACATGTGATCTGGGAACCTTTAAAGAACAGACTACATGTGTTCTGGGAACCTTTAAAGAACATACAACATGTGTTCTGGGAACCTTTAAAGAACAGACAACATGTGATCTGGGAACCTTTAAAGAACAGACTACATGTGATCTGGGAACCTTTAAAGAACAGACTACATGTGTTCTGGGAACCTTTAAAGAACAGACTACATGTGATCTGGGAAGGTTCTTGCAACATCAGGCAAACATTCTATAATCATCACCACGGCTGGGTCTGTGCTTTGCCACGGCTGGGTCTGTGCTTTGCCACGGCTGGGTCTGTGCTTTGCCACGGCTGGGTCTGTGCTTTGCCACGGCTGGGTCTGTGCTTTGCCACGGCTGGGTCTGTGCTTTGCCACGGCTGGGTCTGTGCTTTGCCACGGCTGGGTCTGTGCTTTGCCACGGCTGGGTCTGTGCTTTGCCACGGCTTGGTCTGTGCTTTGCCACGGCTGGGTCTGTGCTTTGCCACGGCTGGGTCTATGCTTTGCCACGGCTGGATCTGTGCTTTGCCACGGCTTGGTCTGTGCTTTGCCACGGCTTGGTCTGTGCTTTGCTGGGTTGAGCTGGGCTGGGCTGAGCTGGGCTGGGGCAGTGCCATGCTGTTCAGGACTGGGCTGGGTTCTGGGCATGTGGGTGGTTGCTGGTTGCTCTGTCTGGCTTCCAGGGCCTCTAGTGTTTTAATAAGCAGCCTGGTCTGCTCTACTCTGCGTTGCTCTGGTCGGGGCTGGGCGGTGCTCAACCGCAGCTGGAACGATTTTGATTTCGCCCCTTAACAGCAGAACTCAACAACACAGCAGAACTCAATATGTCCCTAAAGCTCAGTTTGCAACTCATGTTCAAAATAGTTGTGCTGCTCCACAAAGCTCCTTCCCTTCCCACTCTGCCCCCAGCAGAGAGGAAAGAGATCTACGTTAACACCCAGAACTAGCAGACAGTGGATTAGGGTGGAGTTACCTTGTAGAACCCTGTTCAGTGTTTAACGACCTAACAGGGGACCTAACTCCCTCAATTTTATCAGCATATCGATTGCGCAACCAGGGGTGGAAAGACCTTGGATCATTGTTACTCTAACTTCCGCGACGCATATAAGGCCCTGCCCCGCCCCCCCTTTCGGAAAAGCTGACCACGACTCCATTTTGTTGATCCCTGCCTACAGACAGAAACTAAAACAAGAGGCTCCCACGCTGAGGTCTGTTCAACGCTGGTCCGACCAAGCTGACTCCACACTCCAAGACTGCTTCCATCACGTGGACTGGGACATGTTTCGTATTGCGTCAGATAACAATATTGACGAATACGCTGATTCGGTGTGCGAGTTCATTAGAACGTGCGTTGAAGATGTCATTCCCATAGCAATGATTAAAACATTCCCTAACCAGAAACCGTGGATTGATGGCAGCATTCGTGTGAAACTGAAAGCGCGAACCACTGCTTTTAATCAGGGCAAGGTGTCTGGTAACATGACTGAATACAAACAGTGCAGCTATTCCCTCCGCAAGGCTATCAAACAAGCTAAGCGTCAGTACAGAGACAAAGTAGAATCTCAATTCAACGGCTCAGACACAAGAGGCATGTGGCAGGGTCTACAGTCAATCACGGACTACAGGAAGAAACCCAGCCCAGTCACGGACCAGGATGTCTTGCTCCCAGGCAGACTAAATAACTTTTTTGCCCGCTTTGAGGACAATACAGTGCCACTGACACGGCCTGCAATGAAAACATGCGGTCTCTCCTTCACTGCAGCCGAGGTGAGTAAGACATTTAAACGTGTTAACCCTCGCAAGGCTGCAGGCCCAGACGGCATCCCCAGCCGCGCCCTCAGAGCATGCGCAGACCAGCTGGCCGGTGTGTTTACGGACATATTCAATCAATCCCTATACCAGTCTGCTGTTCCCACATGCTTCAAGAGGGCCACCATTGTTCCTGTTCCCAAGAAAGCTAAGGTAACTGAGCTAAACGACTACCGCCCCGTAGCACTCACATCCGTCATCACGAAGTGCTTTGAGAGACTAGTCAAGGACCATATCACCTCCACCCTACCTGACACCCTAGACCCACTCCAATTTGCTTACCGCCCAAATAGGTCCACAGACGATGCAATCTCAACCACACTGCACACTGCCCTAACCCATCTGGACAAGAGGAATACCTATGTGAGAATGCTGTTCATCGACTACAGCTCGGCATTCAACACCATAGTACCCTCCAAGCTCGTCATCAAGCTCGAGACCCTGGGTCTCGACCCCGCCCTGTGCAACTGGGTACTGGACTTCCTGACGGGCCGCCCCCAGGTGGTGAGGGTAGGCAACAACATCTCCTCCCCGCTGATCCTCAACACTGGGGCCCCACAAGGGTGCGTTCTGAGCCCTCTCCTGTACTCCCTGTTCACCCACGACTGCGTGGCCACGCACGCCTCCGACTCAATCATCAAGTTTGCGGACGACACAACAGTGGTAGGCTTGATTACCAACAACGACGAGATGGCCTACAGGGAGGAGGTGAGGGCCCTCGGAGTGTGGTGTCAGGAAAATAACCTCACACTCAACGTCAACAAAACTAAGGAGATGATTGTGGACTTCAGGAAACAGCAGAGGGAACACCCCCCTATCCACATCGATGGAACAGTAGTGGAGAGGGTAGCAAGTTTTAAGTTCCTCGGCATACACATCACAGACAAACTGAATTGGTCCACTCACACAGACAGCATCGTGAAGAAGGCGCAGCAGCGCCTCTTCAACCTCAGGAGGCTGAAGAAATTCGGCTTGTCACCAAAAGCACTCACAAACTTCTACAGATGCACAATCGAGAGCATCCTGGCGGGCTGTATCACCGCCTGGTACGGCAACTGCTCCGCCCTCAACCGTAAGGCTCTCCAGAGGGTAGTGAGGTCTGCACAACGCATCACCGGGGGGGCAAACTACCTGCCCTCCAGGACACCTACACCACCCGATGTTACAGGAAGGCCATAAAGATCATCAAGGACATCAAACACCCGAGCCACTGCTTGTTCACCCCGCTATCATCCAGAAGGCGAGGTCAGTACAGGTGCATCAAAGCTGGGACCGAGAGACTGAAAAACAGCTTCTATCTCAAGGCCATCAGACTGTTAAACAGCCACCACTAACATTGAGTGGCTGCTGCCAACACACTGACACTCAACTCCAGCCACTTTAATAATGGGAATTGATGGGAAATGATGTAAATATATAAACAATGCTACATTATATAATGTTACTTACCCTACATTATTCATCTCATATGCATACGTATACACTGTACTCTATATCATCGACTGTATCCTTATGTAATACATGTATCACTAGCCACTTTAACTATGCCACTTTGTTTACATACTCATCTCATATGTATATACTGTACTCAATACCATCTACTGTATCTTGCCTATGCCGCTCTGTACCATCACTCATTCATATATCCTTATGTACATATTCTTTATCCCCTTACACTGTGTATAAGACAGTAGTTTTGGAATTGTTAGTAAGATTACTTGTTGGTTATTACTGCATTGTCGGAACTAGAAGCACAAGCATTTCGCTACACTCGCATTAACATCTGCTAACCATGTGTATGTGACAAATACAATTTGATTTGATTTGAACTCTGTCTGTCTGACAGTCAGCAGGGGACCTAACTCTGTCTGTCTGACAGTCAGCAGGGGACCTAACTCTGTCTGTCTGACAGTCAGCAGGGGACCTAACTGTCTGTCTGTCTGACAGTCAGCAGGGGACCTAACTCTGTCTGTCTGACAGTCAGCAGGGGACCTAACTGTCTGTCTGTCTGACAGTCAGCAGGGGACCTAACTCTGTCTGTCTGACAGTCAGCAGGGGACCTAACTCTGTCTGTCTGACAGTCAGCAGGGGACCTAACTCTGTCTGTCTGACAGTCAGCAGGGGACCTAACTCTGTCTGTCTGACAGTCAGCAGGGGACCTAACTCTGTCTGTCTGACAGTCAGCAGGGGACCTAACTCTGTCTGTCTGACAGTCAGCAGGGGACCTAACTCTGTCTGTCTGTCTGACAGTCAGCAGGGGACCTAACTCTGTCTGTCTGACAGTCAGCAGGGGACCTAACTCTGTCTGTCTGACAGTCAGCAGGGGACCTAACTCTGTCTGTCTGACAGTCAGCAGGGGACCTAACTCTGTCTGTCTGACAGTCAGCAGGGGACCTAACTCTGTCTGTCTGTCTGTCTGACAGTCAGCAGGGGACCTAACTCTGTCTGTCTGTCTGACAGTCAGCAGGGGACCTAACTCTGTCTGTCTGACAGTCAGCAGGGGACCTAACTCTGTCTGTCTGTCTGACAGTCAGCAGGGGACCTAACTCTGTCTGTCTGACAGTCAGCAGGGGACCTAACTCTGTCTGTCTGACAGTCAGCAGGGGACCTAACTCTGTCTGTCTGACAGTCAGCAGGGGACCTAACTCTGTCTGTCTGACAGTCAGCAGGGGACCTAACTCTGTCTGTCTGACAGTCAGCAGGGGACCTAACTCTGTCTGTCTGTCTGACAGTCAGCAGGGGACCTAACTCTGTCTGTCTGTCTGACAGTCAGCAGGGGACCTAACTCTGTCTGTCTGTCTGACAGTCAGCAGGGGACCTAACTCTGTCTGTCTGTCTGACAGTCAGCAGGGGACCTAACTCTGTCTGTCTGACAGTCAGCAGGGGACCTAACTCTGTCTGTCTGACAGTCAGCAGGGGACCTAACTCTGTCTGTCTGACAGTCAGCAGGGGACCTAACTCTGTCTGTCTGACAGTCAGCAGGGGACCTAACTCTGTCTGTCTGTCTGACAGTCAGCAGGGGACCTAACTCTGTCTGTCTGTCTGACAGTCAGCAGGGGACCTAACTCTGTCTGTCTGTCTGACAGTCAGCAGGGGACCTAACTCTGTCTGTCTGTCTGACAGTCAGCAGGGGACCTAACTCTGTCTGTCTGTCTGACAGTCAGCAGGGGACCTAACTCTGTCTGTCTGTCTGACAGTCAGCAGGGGACCTAACTCTGTCTGTCTGACAGCAGCACCTTCTCTCTCTCTCTCTCTCTCTCTCTCTCTGTCTGGGAAACATAGACCAGAGGAGAGCACAACACCATCACACCACATACCTTAGGGTCCACGTTGAGAATCTTTCTGTCTGTCTTGTTCTTAAACAGCAGACCACTGGAGTTCTCAGCGATCACCTGGTAGTTAGCGCTGACATTGGACGTGGACACCTGGGTCTCCCAGTTGTAGAAGCTAGGAACAAATAGAAAGTGTTAGTTAATTAAATAATACAACTTCCTAATTGGTTTCTACAGATAATTAGTAATAGTAGTGTTATAGTAATAGTAGTGTAATAGTAGTGTTGAACAGGTTTATATTCTATACTAGTCATGTTGAACTTCTATACTAGTCATGTTGAACAGGTCTATATTCTATACTAGTCATGTTGAACAGGTCTATATTCTATACTAGTCATGTTGAACAGGTCTATATTCTATACTAGTCATGTTGAACAGGTCTATATTCTATACTAGTCATGTTGAACTTCTATACTAGTCATGTTGAACAGGTCTATATTCTATACTAGTCATGTTGAACAGGTCTATATTCTATACTAGTCATGTTGAACAGATCTATATTCTATACCAGTCATGTTGAACAGGTCTATATTCTATACTAGTCATGTTGAACTTCTATACTAGTCATGTTGAACAGGTCTATATTCTATACTAGTCATGTTGAACAGGTCTATATTCTATACTAGTCATGTTGAACAGGTCTATATTCTATACTAGTCATGTTGAACAGGTCTATATTCTATACTAGTCATGTTGAACTTCTATACTAGTCATGTTGAACAGGTCTATATTCTATACTAGTCATGTTGAACAGGTCTATATTCTATACTAGTCATGTTGAACAGATCTATATTCTATACTAGTCATGTTGAACAGGTCTATATTCTATACTAGTCATGTTGAACTCTATATTCTATACTAGTCATGTTGAACAGGTCTATATTCTATACTAGTCATGTTGAACAGGTCTATATTCTATACTAGTCATGTTGAACAGATCTATATTCTATACCAGTCATGTTGAACAGGTCTATATTCTATACTAGTCATGTTGAACTTCTATACTAGTCATGTTGAACAGGTCTATATTCTATACTAATCATGTTGAACTTCTATACTAGTCATGTTGAACAGGTCTATATTCTCTACTAGTCATGTTGAACTGCTATACTAGTCATGTTGAACAGGTCTATATTCTATACTAGTCATGTTGAACAGGTCTATATTCTATACTAGTCATGTTGAACAGGTCTATATTCTATACTAGTCATGTTGAACAGGTCTATATTCTATACTAGTCATGTTGAACAGGTCTATATTCTATACTAGTCATGTTGAACTTCTATACTAGTCATGTTGAACAGGTATATATTCTATACTAGTCATGTTGAACTGCTATACTAGTCATGTTGAACAGGTCTATATTCTATACTAGTCATGTTGAACAGGTCTATATTCTATACTAGTCATGTTGAACTGCTATACTAGTCATGTTGAACAGGTCTATATTCTATACTAGTCATGTTGAACTGCTATACTAGTCATGTTGAACAGGTTTATATTCTATACTAGTCATGTTGAACTGCTATACTAGTCATGTTGAACAGGTCTATATTCTATACTAGTCATGTTGAACAGGTTTATATTCTATACTAGTCATGTTGAACTTCTATACTAGTCATGTTGAACAGGTCTATATTCTATACTAGTCATGTTGAACAGATCTATATTCTATACTAATCATGTTGAACTTCTATACTAGTCATGTTGAACAGGTCTATATTCTATACTAGTCATGTTCAACAGGTATATATTCTATACTAGTCTTGTTGAACTTCTATACCAGTCATGTTGAACAGGTCTATATTCTATACTAGTCATGTTGAACAGGTTTATATTCTATACTAGTCATGTTGAACTTCTATACTAGTCATGTTGAACAGGTCTATATTCTATACTAGTCATGTTGAACAGATCTATATTCTATACTAATCATGTTGAACTTCTATACTAGTCATGTTGAACAGGTCTATATTCTATACTAGTCATGTTCAACAGGTATATATTCTATACTAGTCTTGTTGAACTTCTATACCAGTCATGTTGAACAGGTCTATATTCTATACTAGTCATGTTGAACAGGTCTATATTCTATACTAGTCATGTTGAACAGGTTTATATTCTATACTAGTCATGTTGAACTTCTATACTAGTCATGTTGAACAGGTCTATATTCTATACTAGTCATGTTGAACAGATCTATATTCTATACTAATCATGTTGAACTTCTATACTAGTCATGTTGAACAGGTCTATATTCTATACTAGTCATGTTCAACAGGTATATATTCTATACTAGTCTTGTTGAACTTCTATACCAGTCATGTTGAACAGGTCTATATTCTATACTAGTCATGTTGAACAGGTTTATATTCTATACTAGTCATGTTGAACTTCTATACTAGTCATGTTGAACAGGTCTATATTCTATACTAGTCATGTTGAACAGATCTATATTCTATACTAATCATGTTGAACTTCTATACTAGTCATGTTGAACAGGTCTATATTCTATACTAGTCATGTTCAACAGGTATATATTCTATACTAGTCTTGTTGAACTTCTATACCAGTCATGTTGAACAGGTCTATATTCTATACTAGTCATGTTGAACAGGTCTATATTCTATACTAGTCATGTTGAACAGGTTTATATTCTATACTAGTCATGTTGAACTTCTATACTAGTCATGTTGAACAGGTCTATATTCTATACTAGTCATGTTGAACAGATCTATATTCTATACTAATCATGTTGAACTTCTATACTAGTCATGTTGAACAGGTCTATATTCTATACTAGTCATGTTCAACAGGTATATATTCTATACTAGTCATGTTGAACTTCTATACCAGTCATGTTGAACAGGTCTATATTCTATACATAGCAGGCTATTACATCATCCAGTCTTCCAGCCGGAGCAGTTATTTAACAGCTGGGTATTAAACAAGGTGACTTAGTCCATTAACATAAAAGGAAAGCAAGGAACCACAGGGGGAGGAATCGGTATCCTATTTGGTGTGAGGTGCTGTTGGAGTAGAGTAGCAGACAGGAGTCGGTATCCTATTTGATGTGAGGTGCTGTTGGAGTAGAGTAGCAGACAGGAGTCGGTATCCTATTTGATGTGAGGTGCTGTTGGAGTAGAGTAGCAGACAGGAGTCGGTATCCTATTTGGTGTGAGGTGCTGTTGGAGTAGAGTAGCAGACAGGAGTCGGTATCCTATTTGATGTGAGGTGCTGTTGGAGTAGAGTAGCAGACAGGAGTCGGTATCCTATTTGGTGTGAGGTGCTGTTGGAGTAGAGTAGCAGACAGGAGTCTGTATCCTATTTGGTGTGAGGTGCTGTTGGAGTTGAATAGTAGACAGGAGTCTGTTTCCTATTTGGTGTGAGGTGCTGTTGGAGTAGAGTAGCAGACAGGAGTCTGTATCCTATTTGGTGTGAGGTGCTGTTGGAGTAGAGTAGCAGACAGGAGTTTGTATCCTATTTGGTGTGAGGTGCTGTTGGAGTAGAGTAGCAGACAGGAGTCTGTATCCTATTTGATGTGAGGTGCTGACTATCATAACCAGGGAGTGAACACTACATTAGACTAGACTATCATAACCAGGGAGTGAACACTACATTAGACTAGACTATCATAACCAGGGAGTGGTTATCATAACCAGAGATTGCCTGCAATGACAACAAGCTCAGTCCGATGATGCTGTGACACACCGCCCCAGACCATGACGGACCCTCCACCTCCAAATCGATTCCGCTCCAGAGTACAAGCCTCGGTGTAACGCTCATTCCTTCGACGATAAACACGAATCACCCCTGGTGAGACAAAACCATGACTCGTCAGTGAAGAGCACTCTTTGCCAGTCCTGTCTGGTCCAGCGATGGTGGGTTTACATAGACAATGTTGTTGCTGGTGATGTCTGGTGAGGACCTGCCTTACAACAAGCCTACAAGCCCTCAGTCCAGCCTCTCTCAGCCTATTGTGGACAGTCTGAGCACTGATGGAGGGACTGTGCGTTCCTGGTGTAACTTGGGCAGTTGTTGTTGTTGCCATCCTGTACCTGTCCCACAGGTGTGATGTTCGGATGTCCCGATCCTGTGCAGGTGTTGTTACACGTGGTCTGACACTGCGAGGACGATCAGCTGTCTGTGGATTGAGTATTACAGCGATGAATCCCATGGGCGTGGATATTTTTTGGGACACAAACAAGGGTGAAGAGGAAACCCTGAAAGGTCCAACAGGGTTCAGCAGCACCGCGGACGTGGAAGACCCCCTATGACGGGGAAGACCCCCCATCACGGGGAAGAACCCCCATCACGGGGAAGACCCCCCATTACGGGGAAGACCCCCAATCACGGGGAAGAACCCCCATCACGGGAAGACCCCCATTACGAGGAAGACCCCATCACGGGAAGACCCCCCATCACAGGGAAGACCCCCATCACGGGAAGACCCCCATCACGGGAAGACCCCCCATCACAAGGAAGACCCCCATCACAGGGAAGACCCCCCATCACAGGGAAGACCCCCATCACAGGGAAGACCCCCATCACGGGAAGACCCCCCATCACAGGGAAGACCCCATCACGGTGAAGACCCCCATCACGGGGAAGACCCCCCCCATCACGGCGAAGAACCCCATCACGGGAAGACCCCACCCCATCACGGGAAGACCCCACCCCATCACGGGAAGACCCCCATCAAAGGGAAGACCCCCATCAAAGGGAAGACCCCCATCACAGGGAAGACCCCCCATCACAGGGAAGACCCCCCATCACAGGGAAGACCCCCATCACAGGGAAGACCCCCATCACAGGGAAGGCCCCCCATCACGGGAAGACCCCCATCACAGGGAAGACCCCCCATCACAGGGAAGACCCCCCCATCACAAGGAAGACCCCCCATCACAGGGAAGACCCCCATCACGGGAAGACCCCCCATCACGGGGAAGACCCCCCATCACGGGAAGACCCCCATCACAGGAAGACCCCCATCACAGGGAAGGCCCCCATCACAGGGAAGACCCCCCATCACAGGGAAGACCCCCCATCACAAGGAAGACCCCCCATCACAGGGAAGACCCCCATCACAGGGAAGACCCCCATCACAGGGAAGACCCCCCATCACGGGGAAGACCCCCCACCATCACAGGGAAGACCCCCACCATCACAGGGAAGACCCCCCATCACAGGGAAGACCCCCATCACAGGGAAGACCCCAATCACGGGAAGACCCCATCACAGGGAAGACCCCCATCACAGGGAAGACCCCCATCACAGGGAAGACCCCATCATGGGGAAGACCCCCCATCACGGGAAGACCCCCATCACGGGAAGACCCCCCATCACAGGAAGACCCCCATCACGGGAAGACCCCCCCATCACGGGAAGACCCCCATCACAGGGAAGACCCCCATCACAGGGAAGACCCCCATCACAGGAAGACCCCCCATCACAGGGAAGACCCCCATCACAGGGAAGACCCCCATCACAGGGAAGACCCCCATCACAGGGAAGACCCCCATCACAGGGAAGACCCCACATCACAGGGAAGACCCCCATCACAGGGAAGACCCCCCATCACAGGGAAGACCCCCATCACAGGGAAGACCCCCATCACAGGGAAGACCCCCATCACAGGGAAGACCCCCCATCACAGGAAGACCCCCATCACAGGGAAGACCCCCCATCACAGGGAAGACCCCCATCACAAGGAAGACCCCCCCATCACAGGGAAGACCCCCATCACAGGGAAGACCCCCCATCACAGGGAAGACCCCATCACAGGGAAGACCCCCATCACAGGGAAGACCCCCCATCACGGGAAGACCCCATCACAGGGAAGACCCCCATCACAGGGAAGACCCCCATCACAGGGAAGACCCCCATCACGGGAAGACCCCATCACAGTGAAGACCCCCCATCACAGGGAAGACCCCCCATCACAAGGAAGGCCCCCCATCACGGGAAGACCCCATCACAGGGAAGACCCCCCCATCACAGGGAAGACCCCCCATCACAGGGAAGACCCCCCCATCACAGGGAAGACCCCCATCACAGGGAAGACCCCCCATCACAGGGAAGACCCCCATCACAGGGAAGACCCCCCATCACAGGGAAGACCCCCATCACAGGGAAGACCCCCATCACAGGGAAGACCCCCATCACAGGGAAGACCCCCCATCACAGGGAAGACCCCCATCACAGGGAAGACCCCCATCACAGGGAAGACCCCCATCACAGGGAAGACCCCCATCACAGGGAAGACCCCCATCACAGGGAAGACCCCATCACAGGGAAGACCCCCATCACAGGAAGACCCCCCCATCACAGGGAAGACCCCCATCACAGGGAAGACCCCCATCACAGGAAGACCCCCATCACGGGAAGACCCCCCATCACGGGAAGACCCCCATCACGGGAAGACCCCCATCACAGGAAGACCCCCCCATCACGGGAAGACCCCCATCATAGGGAAGACCCCCATCACGGGAAGACCCCATCACAGGGAAGATCCCCCATCACGGGAAGACCCCCATCATAGGGAAGACCCCCATCACGGGAAGACCCCCATCACAGGGAAGATCATTAAGATTAAGGGTATCATTACGTGTTCTACAAACAACGTGATATACCTGATCAAGTGTATTTGTGGTCTATGCTGTGTAGGAACAATGAAACGAGCTCTGAAAACAAATCACAGCAGTAACATCAGGACCCTTACCCAGAGAAACAAGGATAACAGAACACAGCAGTAACATCAGGACCTCTGACCAGAGAAACCCTGTTTGCTGAGCATTTCATGGAGGCTCGTCACAACATCAGCTCTCTGAGATACATTGGTATGGAACATGTTCAGACTCACAGGAGAGGAGGAGATACTGATCATCTATAACTGAGGAGAGAATTGTATTGGATTCACCATTAGTCCACCAAGAGTCCTGAAGGTCTGAACCAAGAGTTTGATGTGGGACCATTTCTTACGTGATTTGTCCTGCCATCCAGGTCTCCACTTGGTCATTTTGTACATATATACATTAGATTGTCTGTTACTATGTCATGTGCCCATCTCATTGATATCAAATGATTAGAGGTACACACGTTGTTTTTTTAAAAGGGTCACTGTAACAATATCTATGGTCACTGAGCGTCCTGGTACTATAGACGGGTATTCCAACAGTTTCCAAAGTAATCTTTTTTTTTACTGTTGCCTAGGATTTAACTTGGACCTATTTGGATGTATATACTTCTTTGTGATCATATGTACCTCTGGGATTAATTATGATAAACTACGAACAAAAGTGAATTGAATAGCCAGGAAACCAAGGCCATCTGCTAGGCCACAAAGGCCATTAACCAAAAAGCCAATTCAATTGATTTGTAAAAACAACAAACACGAGCTATTCTGCTAAGAAAATAAATCTATGTAAAGGTCCATAAATAATGATCCTACATGCCAAAGTGTAGATGATAGTCTATGGTATTAACTACAGCCTGTCCTGTGGAAGTGTAGATGATAGTCTATGGTATTAACTACAGCCTGTCCTGTGGAAGTGTAGATGATAGTCTATGGTATTAACTACAGCCTGTCCTGTGGAAGTGTAGATGATAGTCTATGGTATTAACTACAGCCTGTCCTGTGGAAGTGTAGATGATAGTCTATGGTATTAACTACAGCCTGTCCTGTCAAAGTGTAGATGATAGTCTATGGTATTAACTACAGCCTGTCCTGTGGAAGTGTAGATGATAGTCTATGGTATTAACTACAGCCTGTCCTGTGGAAGTGTAGATGATAGTCTATGGTATTAACTACAGCCTGTCCTGCCAAAGTGTAGATGATAGTCTATGGTATTAACTACAGCCTGTCCTGTCAAAGTGTAGATGATAGTCTATGGTATTAACTACAGCCTGTCCTGCCAAAGTGTAGATGATAGTCTATGGTATTAACTACAGCCTGTCCTGTGGAAGTGTAGATGATAGTCTATGGTATTAACTACAGCCTGTCATGTCCATTTATTAATTACATATATTCACTCCGTGAACTTGCTTTCCGCCTCTCAGCGTTCATCGGTACATTAGGAGAAAAAGGCCACCTTGCAATCTGAGCGGAGACATTCAACATTTTAAACTATTTAATCATGTTTACTTTCCCCAGAGGGTTCTACATGTAACCGAAAAGAGTTCTACCTGGAACGTCAAAGGGTTTTCCAACGGGGACAGTCGAAGAACCCTTTTGGAACCCTTTTTGTCTAAGAGTGTAGGAGGGTTGGGGGAATTAGAGAAGCTAAAAAATAAATAAAAATGGGACCCCCAAAAATACATCTCTCTCTCTCTAACTTCATGAAAGTTCAAATTCCAGAGACATCTGCTTCCACTGAAGGGTTTTCTAACTTCCCCTGTCAGCATTCTGAGTGACAGGCAGGCTGTGTCCCATATGGCACCCTTTACCCCATAGGTCTCTGGTCTAAAGCACTGCACTATACAGGGAGCCATTTGGAAGGCATCCCCAGTCTGTTGTTGCAGTAAAGACAGGAAGCAGAGACAGTCTCTGTGACAGGGACCTTCACCATCCAAATCTTGCAGGGCCACCGTACACACGATACACTTGACGCAGCAAAGCATTAGGTAAGACAGGACAACCAGAGGCCTTGAGCTGCAGTCTGCTGTGTAGTGCAGACAGAGGACTGGCAACAGAGTAACACAGCCTAGCTAGCCTCCGTTCAGAATAGACTGTTGCAATGTTCCAATTATAAAATAACAGACTGAGGTTTAACCCACTTTCACCACCGGTGTCTTTTTCTAGATATTAAAAGAAAACTAGATAGTAATTTTCCACGAAGAGAAATTGTTGGGGCTTTAACTAGTATTTTTGTGGTAGTAGAAGAACTTTAACATGTCTTTACTTAAGCCAAGCAGTAGTGATTGGTAGTAGATATTGCTGTTCTGATTTTAGATTTGAATAGCAGAGAAGTAGACCAGGTGGTCAAGGTAGCTGACTAGTATCCAAAGTCCCGATGTTTACTCATTGTCTCATACGGCAGGGTAGCCTAGTGGTTAGAACGTTGGACTAATGTAATTGTCTGCATCACCTCCAATCCCCCATATATATTTTTGCAATATATATATATATATATATACAGTGGCAAGAAGAAAAGAAGTATGTGAACCCTTTGGGATTACTTGGGATTTCTGCATAAACTGGTCACAACAACAGACAAACACAGTCTGCTTATTAAACTAATAACACACAAATTATTGTATTTTTCTTGTCT
Organism: Oncorhynchus tshawytscha; assembly: GCF_018296145.1. NCBI lineage: Eukaryota > Metazoa > Chordata > Actinopteri > Salmoniformes > Salmonidae > Oncorhynchus > Oncorhynchus tshawytscha. The sequence goes on from NC_056432.1 coordinate 1,605,604, forward strand.
ATATTGAATACATCATTTAAAAACGCACAGTGTAGGTTGGAAAAAGTATGTGAACCCCGAGGCTAATGACTTCTCCAAAAGCTAATTGGAGTCAGGAGTCAGCTACCCTGGAGTCCAATCAATGAGATGAGATTGGAGATGTTGGTTAGATGTTGGTTAGAGCTGCCTTGCCGTATAAAAAACACTCACAAAATTTGAGTTTGTTTTCACAAGAAGCATTGCCTGATGTGAACCATACCCCAAACAAAAGAGATCTCAGAAGACCCAAGACTAAGAATTGTTGACTTGCATAAAGGAAAGGGTTACAAAAGTATCTCTAAAAGCCGTCCATGGTAAGACAAATTGTATATAAATGGAGAAAGTTCAGCACTGTTGCTACTCTCCCTAGGAGTGGCCGTCCTGCAAATATGACTGCAAGAGCACCGTGCAGAATGCTCAATGAGGTTAAGAAGAATCCTAGAGTGTCAGCTAAAGACTTACAGAAATCTCTGGAACATGCTAACAGCTCTGTTGACGAGTCTACGATACGTAGATACTAAACAAGAATGGTGCTCATGGGAGGATACCACGGAAGAAGCCACTTGTCCAAAAAAACCCATTGCTGCACGTCTGAAGTTCGCAAAAAAGCACCTGGATGTTTCACAGCGCTTCTGGCAAAATATTCTGTGGACAGATGAAACTACAGTTGAGTTGTTTGGAAGGAACACACAACACTATGTGTGGAGAAAAAAAAGCACAGCACACCAACATCAAAACCTCATCCCAACTGTAAAGTATGGTGAAGGGAGAATCATGGTTTGGGGCTGCTTTGCTGCCTCAGGGCCTGGACAGCTTGCTATCATCGATGGAAAAATGAATTCCCAAGTTTATCAAGACATTTTGCAGGAGAATGTAAGGCTATCTGTCTGCCACATGAAGCTCAACAGAAGTGGGTGATGCAACAGGACAACGACCCAAAACACAGAAGTAAATCAACAACAGAATGGCTTCAACAGAAGAAAATACACCTTCTGGAGTGGCCCGGTCAGAGTCCTGACCTCAACCTGATTGAGATGCAGTGTGCATGACCTCAAGACAGCAGTTCACACCAGACGTCACAAGAATATTTCTGAACTGAAACAGTTTTGTAAAGAGGAATGGTCCAAACTTCCTCCTGACCGCTGTGCAGGTCCGATCCGCAACTACAGAAAATGTTTGGTTGTGGTTATGGCTTCCAAAGGACGGTCACCCAGTTATTAAATCCAGGGGTTCACATACTTTTCCCACCCTGCACTGTGAATGTTCACATGGTGTGTTCAATAAAGACATGAAAACGTATAATTGTTTGTGTGTTATTACTTTAAGCAGACTGTGTTTGTCTATTGTTCTGACCTAGATGAAGTTCAGATCAAATTTTATGACCAATTTATGCAGAAATCCAGATAATTCCAAAGGGTTCACATACAGTGGGGCAAAAAAGTATTTAGTCAGCCACCAATTGTGCAAGTTCTCCCATTTAAAAAGATTAGAGAGGCCTGTAATTTTCATCATAGGTACACTTCAACTATGACAGACAAAATGAGGAAAAAAAATCCAGAAAATCACATTATAGGATTTTTAATGAATTTATTTGCAAATTATGGTGGAAAATAAGTATTTGGTCAATAACAAAAGTTTATCTCAATACTTTGTTATATACCCTTTGTTGGCAATGACAGAGGTCAAACGTTTTCTGTAAGTCTTCACAAGGTTTTCCCACACTGTTGCTGGTATTTTGGCCCATTCCTCCATGCAGATCTCCTCTAGAGCAGTGATGTTTTGGGGCTGTTGCTGGGCAACACGGACTTTCAACTCCCTCCAAAGATTTTCTATAGGGTTGAGATCTGGAGACTGGCTAGGCCACTCCAGGACCTTGAAATGCTTTTTACAAAGCCACTCCTTCGTTGCCCGGGCAGTGTGTTTGGGATCATTGTCATGCTGAAAGACCCAGCCACGTTTCATCTTCAATGCCCTTGCTGATGGACGGAGGTTTTCACTCAAAATCTCACGATACATGGCCCCATTCATTCTTTCCTTTACACGGATCAGTCGTCCTGGTCCCTTTGCAGAAAAACAGCCCCAAAGCATGATGTTTCCACCCCCATGCTTCACAGTAGGTATGGTGTTCTTTGGATGCAACTCAGCATTCTTTGTCCTCCAAAAACGACGAGTTGAGTTTTTACCAAAAAGTTATATTTTGGTTTCATCTGACCATATGACATTCTCCCAATCTTCTTCTGGATCATCCAAATGCTCTCTAGCAAACTTCAGACGGGCCTGGACATGTACTGGCTTAAGCAGGGGGACACGTCTGGCACTGCAGGATTTGAGTCCCTGGCGGTGTAGTGTGTTACTGATGGTAGGCTTTGTTACTTTGGTCCCAGCTCTCTGCAGGTCATTCACTAGGTCCCCCCGTGTGGTTCTGGGATTTTTGCTCACCGTTCTTGTGATCATTTTGATCCCATAGGGTGAGATCTTGCGTGGAGCCCTAGATCGAGGGAGATTATCAGTGGTCTTATATGTCTTCCATTTCCTAATAATTGCTCCCACAGTTGATTTCCTCAAACCAAGCTGCTTACCTATTGCAGATTCAGTCTTCCCAGCCTGGTGCAGGTCTACAATTTTGTTTCTGGTGTCCTTTGACAGCTCTTTGGTCTTGGCCATAGTGGAGTTTGGAGTGTGACTGTTTGAGGTTGTGGACAGGTGTCTTTTATACTGATAACAAGTTAAAACAGGTGCCATTAATACAGGTAACGAGTGGAGGACAGAGGGGCCTCTTAACTAAGAAGTTACAGGTCTGTGAGAGCCAGAAATCTTGCTTGTTTGTAGGTGACCAAATACTTATTTTCCACCATAATTTGCAAAAAAATTCATTAAAAATCCTACAATGTGATTTTCTGGATTTTTTTTCAATTTTGTCTGTCATAGTTGAAGTGTACCTATGATGAAAATTACAGGCCTCTCTCATCTTTTTAAGTGGGAAAACTTGCACAATTGGTGGCTGACTAAATACTTTTTTGCCCCACTGTACTTTTATTGCCACAGTTTATACATACACATATACACATACATATATATACATATCTTTAAAAAAATATACATTTTCCTTTATTACTTTTTAACCCTCCCACCCCTCCCCTAATTGGAGTAAACCAATGAACAATAACACTTAGGCTTCTACTTGCAACTTATACAGAATATAAACATTTTACAGACACAATGTACAGTGCCTTGCGAAAGTATTCGGCCCCCTTGAACTTTGCGACCTTTTGCCACATTTCAGGCTTCAAACATAAAGATATAAAACTGTATTTTTTTGTGAAGAATCAACAACAAGTGGGACACAATCATGAAGTGGAACGACATTTATTGGATATTTCAAACTTTTTTAACAATTCAAAAACTGAAAAATTGGGCGTGCAAAATTATTCAGCCCCTTTACTTTCAGTGCAGCAAACTCTCTCCAGAAGTTCAGTGAGGATCTCTGAATGATCCAATGTTGACCTAAATGACTAATGACGATTAAATACAATCCACCTGTGTGTAATCAAGTCTCCGTATAAATGCACCTGCACTGTGATAGTCTCAGAGGTCCGTTAAAAGCGCAGAGAGCATCATGAAGAACAAGGAACACACCAGGCAGGTCCGAGATACTTTTGTGAAGAAGTTTAAAGCCGGATTTGGATACAAAAAGATTTCCCATGCTTTAAACATCCCAAGGAGCACTGTGCAAGCGATAATATTGAAATGGAAGGAGTATCAGACCACTGCAAATCTACCAAGACCTGGCCGTCCCTCTAAACTTTCAGCTCATACAAGGAGAAGACTGATCAGAGATGCAGCCAAGAGGCCCATGATCACTCTGGATGAACTGCAGAGATCTACAGCTGAGGTGGGAGACTCTGTCCATAGGACAACAATCAGTCGTATATTGCACAAATCTGGCCTTTATGGAAGAGTGGCAAGAAGAAAGCCATTTCTTAAAGATATCCATAAAAGTGTCGTTTAAAGTTTGCCACAAGCCACCTGGGAGACACACCAAACATGTGGAAGAAGGTGCTCTGGTCAGATGAAACCAAAATTGAACTTTTTGGCAACAATGCAAAACGTTATGTTTGGCGTAAAAGCAACACAGCTCATCACCCTGAACAAACCATCCCCACTGTCAAACATGGTGGTGGCAGCATCATGGTTTGGGCCTGCTTTTCTTCAGCAGGGACAGGGAAGATGGTTAAAATTGATGGGAAGATGGATGGAGAAAAATACAGGACCATTCTGGAAGAAAACCTGTTGGAGTCTGCAAAAGACCTGAGGCTGGGACGGAGATTTGTCTTCCAACAAGATAATGATCCAAAACATAAAGCAAAATCTACAATGGAATGGTTCAAAAATAAACATATCCAGGTGTTAGAATGGCCAAGTCAAAGTCCAGACCTGAATCCAATCGAGAATCTGTGGAAAGAACTGAAAACTGCTGTTCACAAATGCTCTCCATCCAATCTCACTGAGCTCGAGCTGTTTTGCAAGGAGGAATGGGAAAAATTTCAGTCTCTCGATGTGCAAAACTGATAGAGACATACCCCAAGCGACTTACAGCTGTAATCACAGCAAAAGGTGGCGCTACAAAGTATTAACTTAAGGGGGCTGAATAATTTTGCACGCCCAATTTTTCAGTTTTTGATTTGTTAAAAAAGTTTAAAATATCCAATAAATGTCGTTCCACTTCATGATTGTGTCCCAATTGTTGTTGATTCTTCACAAAAAAATACAGTTTTATATCTTTATGTTTGAAGCCTGAAATGTGGCAAAAGGTTGCAAAGTTCAAGGGGGCCGAATACTTTCGCAAGGCACTGTATTTTAAAATCATTTTCTTTGGTTTGTTTTAACTCCTGTCCTTCCTCTACCCTCAACCTCTCCCATCTAGTACTGATGTCCTTCCTCTACACTCAACCTCTCCCATCTAGTACTGATGTCCTTCCTCTACCTTCAACCTCTCCCATCTAGTACTGATGTCCTTCCTCTACCCTCAACATCTCCCATCTATTACTGATGTCCTTCCTCTACCCTCAACCTCTCCCATCTAGTACTGATGTCCTTCCTCTACCCTCAACCTCTCCCATCTAGTACTGATGTCCTTCCTCTACCCTCAACCTCTCCCATCTAGTACTGATGTCCTTCCTCTACCCTCAACCTCTCCCATCTAGTACTGATGTCCTTCCTCTACCCTCAACCTCCCCATCTATTACTGATGTCCTTCCTCTACCCTCAACCATCTATTACTGATGTCCTTCCTCTACCCTCAACCTCCCCATCTATTACTGATGTCCTTCCTCTACCCTCAACCTCCCCATCTATTACTGATGTCCTTTCCTCTACCCTCAACCTCCCCATCTATTACTGATGTCCTTCCTCTACCCTCAACCTCCCCATCTATTACTGATGTCTTTCCTCTACCCTCAACCTCTCCCATCTATTACTGATGTCCTTCCTCTACCCTCAACCTCTCCCATCTATTACTGATGTCCTTCCTCTACCCTCAACCTCTCCCATCTATTACTGATGTCCTTCCTCTACCCTCAACCATCTATTACTGATGTCCTTCCTCTACCCTCAACCATCTATTACTGATGTCCTTCCTCTACCCTCAACCATCTATTACTGATGTCCTTCCTCTAGCCTCAACCATCTATTACTGATGTCCTTCCTCTACCCTCAACCATCTATTACTGATGTCCTTCCTCAACGTCTCCCATCTATTACTGATGTCCTTCCTCTACCCTCAACCTCTCCCATCTATTACTGATGTCCTTCCTCTACCTCAACCTCTCCCATCTACTGATGTCCTTCCTCTACCCTCCTCAACCATCTATTACTGATGTCCTTCCTCTACCCTCAACCATCTATTACTGATGTCCTTCCTCTACCCTCAACCTCCCCATCTATTACTGATGTCCTTCCTCTACCCTCAACCTCCCCATCTATTACTGATGTCCTTCCTCTACCCTCAACCTCCCCATCTATTACTGATGTCCTTCCTCTACCCTCAACCTCCCCATCTATTACTGATGTCCTTCCTCTACCCTCAACCTCTCCCATCTATTACTGATGTCCTTCCTCTACCCTCAACCATCTATTACTGATGTCCTTCCTCAACCCTCAACCTTTCCCATCTATTACTGATGTCCTTCCTCTACCCTCAACCATCTATTACTGATGTCCTTCCTCTACCCTCAACCTTTCCCATCTATTACTGATGTCCTTCCTCTACCCTCAACCATCTATTACTGATGTCCTTTGTCTACCCTCAACCTCAACCATCTATTACTGATGTCCTTCCTCTACCCTCAAACATCTATTACTGATGTCCTTCCTCTACCTCAACCTCCCCATCTATTACTGATGTCCTTCCTCTACCCTCAACCTCTCCCATCTATTACTGATGTCCTTCCTCTACCTCAACCTCTCCCATCTATTACTGATGTCCTTCCTCTACCCTCAACCTCTCCCATCTATTACTGATGTCCTTCCTCTACCCTCAACCTCTCCATCTATTACTGATGTCCTTCCTCTACCCTCAACTCCCATCTATTACTGATGTCCTTCCTCTACCCTCAACCATCTATTACTGATGTCCTTCCTCTACCCTCAACCATCTATTACTGATGTCCTTCCTCTACCCTCAACCATCTATTACTGATGTCCTTCCTCTACCCTCAACCATCTATTACTGATGTCCTTCCTCTACCCTCAACCTCTCCCATCTATTACTGATGTCCTTCCTCTACCTCTCTCCATCTATTACTGATGTCCTTCCTCTACCCTCAACCTCTCCCATCTATTACTGATGTCCTTCCTCTACCCTCAACCTCTCCCATCTATAACTGATGTCCTTCCTCTACCCTCAACCATCTATTACTGATGTCCTTCCTCTACCCTCAACCATCTATTACTGATGTCCTTCCTCTACCCTCAACCATCTATTACTGATGTCCTTCCTCTACCCTCAACCATCTATTACTGATGTCCTTCCTCAACCTCCCATCTATTACTGATGTCCTTCCTCTACCCTCAACCTCTCCCATCTATTACTGATGTCCTTCCTCTACCCTCAACCATCTATTACTGATGTCCTTCCTCTACCCTCAACCATCTATTACTGATGTCCTTCCTCTACCCTCAACCTCCCCATCTATTACTGATGTCCTTCCTCTACCCTCAACCTCTCCCATCTATTACTGATGTCCTTCCTCTAACCCTCAACCTTTCCCATCTATTACTGATGTCCTTCCTCTACCCTCAACCATCTATTACTGATGTCCTTCCTCAACCCTCAACCTTTCCCATCTATTACTGATGTCCTTCCTCTATCCTCAACCTCTCCCATCTATTACTGATATCCTTCCTCTACCCTCAACCTCTCCCATCTATTACTGATGTCCTTCCTCTACCCTCAACTTCTCCCATCTATTACTGATGTCCTTCCTCTACCCTCAACCTCTCTCATCTATTACTGATGTCCTTCCTCAACCTCTCTCATCTATTACTGATGTCCTTCCTCTACCCTCAACCTCTCCCATCTATTACTGATGTCCTTCCTCTACCCCTCTCCCATCTATTACTGATGTCCTTCCTCTACCCTCAACCTCTCCCATCTATTACTGATGTCCTTCCTCTACCCTCAACCATCTATTACTGATGTCCTTCCTCTACCCTCAACCATCTATTACTGATGTCCTTCCTCTACCCTCAACCATCTATTACTGATGTCCTTCCTCTACCCTCAACCTCTCCCATCTATTACTGATGTCCTTCCTCTACCCTCAACCATCTATTACTGATGTCCTTCCTCTACCCTCAACCATCTATTACTGATGTCCTTCCTCTACCCTCAACCATCTATTACTGATGTCCTTCCTCTACCCTCAACCATCTATTACTGATGTCCTTCCTCTACCCTCAACCATCTATTACTGATGTCCTTCCTCAACCTCCCATCTATTACTGATGTCCTTCCTCTACCCTCATCAACCTCTCCCATCTATTACTGATGTCCTTCCTCTACCCTCAACCATCTATTACTGATGTCCTTCCTCTACCCTCAACCATCTATTACTGATGTCCTTCCTTCCTCTACCCTCTCCCATCTATTACTGATGTCCTTCCTCTACCCTCAACCATCTATTACTGATGTCCTTCCTCAACGTCTCCCATCTATTACTGATGTCCTTCCTCTACCCTCAACCTTTCCCATCTATTACTGATGTCCTTCCTCTACCCTCAACCATCTATTACTGATGTCCTTCCTCAACCCTCAACCTTTCCCATCTACTACTGATGTCCTTCCTCTACCCTCAACCATCTATTACTGATGTCCTTCCTCTACCCTCAACCTCTCCCATCTATTACTGATGTCCTTCCTCTACCCTCAACCTCTCTCATCTATTACTGATGTCCTTCCTCTACCTCAACCATCTATTACTGATGTCCTTCCTCTACCCTCAACCATCTATTACTGATGTCCTTCCTCAACCCTCCCATCTATTACTGATGTCCTTCCTCTACCCTCAACCTCTCCCATCTATTACTGATGTCCTTCCTCTAGCCTCAACCATCTATTACTGATGTCCTTCCTCTACCTCAACCATCTATTACTGATGTCCTTCCTCTACCCTCAACCATCTATTACTGATGTCCTTCCTCTACCCTCAACCATCTATTACTGATGTCCTTCCTCTACCCTCAACCTCCCCATCTATTACTGATGTCCTTCCTCTACCCTCAACCTCTCCCATCTATTACTGATGTCCTTCCTCTAACCTCAACCTCCCCCCATCTATTACTGATGTCCTTCCTCTACCCTCAACCTCTCCCATCTATTACTGATGTCCTTCCTCTACCCTCAACCTCTCCCATCTATTACTGATGTCCTTCCTCTACCCTCAACCATCTATTACTGATGTCCTTCCTCTACCCTCAACCTTCCCATCTATTACTGATGTCCTTCCTCTACCCTCAACCATCTATTACTGATGTCCTTCCTCTACCCTCAACCTTTCCCATCTATTACTGATGTCCTTCCTCTACCCTCAACCATCTATTACTGATGTCCTTTGTCTACCCTCAACCTCTTTCATCTATTACTGATGTCCTTCCTCTACCCTCAAACATCTATTACTGATGTCCTTCCTCTACCCTCAACTTCTCCCATCTATTACTGATGTCCTTCCTCTACCCTCAACCTCTCCCATCTATTACTGATGTCCTTCCCCAACCTCTCTCATCTATTACTGATGTCCTTCCTCTACCCTCAACCTCTCCCATCTAGTACTGATGTCCTTCCTCTACCCTCAACCTCTACCATCTATTACTGATGTCCTTCCTCTACCCTCAACATCTCCCATCTATAACTCATGTCCTTCCTCTACCCTCAACCATCTATTACTGATGTCCTTCCTCTCCCTCAACCATCTATTACTGATGTCCTTCCTCTACCCTCAACCATCTATTACTGATGTCCTTCCTCTACCTCAACCATCTATTACTGATGTCCTTCCTCAACCCTCATTACTGATGTCCTTCCTCTACCCCTCAACCATCTATTACTGATGTCCTTCCTCTACCCAATCTCAACCATCTATTACTGATGTCCTTCCTCTACCCTCAACCTCTCCCATCTAGTACTGATGTCCTTCCTCTACCCTCAACCTCTCCATCTATTACTGATGTCCTTCCTCTACCCTCAATATCTCCCATCTATCAACCATCTACTGATGTCCTTCCTCTACCCTCAACCATCTATTACTGATGTCCTTCCTCTACCCTCAACCATCTATTACTGATGTCCTTCCTCTACCCTCAACCATCTATTACTGATGTCCTTCCTCTACCCTCAACCATCTATTACTGATGTCCTTCCTCTACCCTCTCCCATCTATTACTGATGTCCTTCCTCTACCCTCAACCTCTCCCATCTATTACTGATGTCCTTCCTCTACCCTCAACCATCTATTACTGATGTCCTTCCTCTACCCTCAACCATCTATTACTGATGTCCTTCCTCTACCCTCAACCATCTATTACTGATGTCCTTCCTCTACCCTCAACCATCTATTACTGATGTCCTTCCTCTACCCTCAACCATCTATTACTGATGTCCTTCCTCTACCCTCAACCTCCCCATCTATTACTGATGTCCTTCCTCTACCCTCAACCTCTCCCATCTATTACTGATGTCCTTCCTCTACCCTCAACCTCTCCCATCTATTACTGATGTCCTTCCTCTACCCTCAACCATCTATTACTGATGTCCTTCCTCTAACCCTCAACCTTTCCCATCTATTACTGATGTCCTTCCTCTACCCTCAACCTCTCCCATCTATTACTGATGTCCTTCCTCTACCCTCTCCCATCTATTACTGATGTCCTTCCTCTACCCTCAACCATCTATTACTGATGTCCTTCCTCTACCCTCAAACCTCTCTCATCTATTACTGATGTCCTTCCTCAACCTCAACCATCTCATCTATTACTGATGTCCTTCCTCTACCCTCAACCTCTCCCATCTATTACTGATGTCCTTCCTCTACCCTGAACCTCTCCCATCTATTACTGATGTCCTTCCTCTACCCTCAACCTCTCCCATCTATTACTGATGTCCTTCCTCTACCCTCATTACTGATGTCTTCCTCCCATCTATTACTGATGTCCTTCCTCTACCCTCAACCATCTATTACTGATGTCCTTCCTCTACCCTCAACCTTTCCCATCTATTACTGATGTCCTTCCTCTACCCTCAACCATCTATTACTGATGTCCTTCCTCTACCCTCAACCATCTATTACTGATGTCCTTCCTCTACCCTCAACCATCTATTACTGATGTCCTTCCTCTACCCTCAACCTCTTTCATCTATTACTGATGTCCTTCCTCTACCCTCAACCATCTATTACTGATGTCCTTCCTCTACCCTCAACATCTCCCATCTATTACTGATGTCCTTCCTCTACCCTCAACCATCTATTACTGATGTCCTTCCTCTACCCTCAACCATCTATTACTGATGTCCTTCCTCTACCCTCAACCATCTATTACTGATGTCCTTCCTCTACCCTCCCATCTATTACTGATGTCCTTCCTCTACCCTCAACCTCTCCCATCTATTACTGATGTCCTTCCTCTACCCTCAACCATCTATTACTGATGTCCTTCCTCTACCCTCAACCATCTATTACTGATGTCCTTCCTCTACCCTCAACCTCCCCCATCTATTACTGATGTCCTTCCTCTACCCTCAACCTCTCCCATCTATTACTGATGTCCTTCCTCTACCCTCAACCTTTCCCATCTATTACTGATGTCCTTCCTCTACCCTCAACCATCTATTACTGATGTCCTTCCTCTACCCTCAACCTTTCCCATCTATTACTGATGTCCTTCCTCTACCCTCAACCATCTATTACTGATGTCCTTCCTCAACCCTCAACCTTTCCCATCTATTACTGATGTCCTTCCTCTATCCTCAACCTCTCCCATCTATTACTGATATCCTTCCTCTACCCTCAACCTCTCCCATCTATTACTGATGTCCTTCCTCTACCCTCAACCTCTCCCATCTATTACTGATGTCCTTCCTCTACCCTCAACCTCTCATCTATTACTGATGTCCTTCCTCAACCTCTCTCCATCTATTACTGATGTCCTTCCTCTACCCTCAACCTCTCCCATCTAGTATTACTGATGTCCTTCCTCTACCCTCAACCTCTCCCATCTATTACTGATGTCCTTCCTCTACCCTCAACCTCTCCCATCTATTACTGATGTCCTTCCTCTACCCTCAACCATCTATTACTGATGTCCTTCCTCTACCCTCAACCTCTTTACCCATCTATTACTGATGTCCTTCCTCTACCCTCAACCATCTATTACTGATGTCCTTCCTCTACCCTCAACCTCTTTCATCTATTACTGATGTCCTTCCTCTACCCTCAACCATCTATTACTGATGTCCTTCCTCTACCCTCAACCATCTTCCCATCTATTACTGATGTCCTTCCTCTACCCTCAACCATCTATTACTGATGTCCTTCCTCTACCCTCAACCATCTATTACTGATGTCCTTCCTCTACCCTCAACCATCTATTACTGATGTCCTTCCTCTACCCTCAACCTCTTTCATCTATTACTGATGTCCTTCCTCTACCCTCAACCATCTATTACTGATGTCCTTCCTCTACCCTCAACCTCTCCCATCTATTACTGATGTCCTTCCTCTACCCTCAACCTCTCCCATCTATTACTGATGTCCTTCCTCTACCCTCAACCTCTCCCATCTATTACTGATGTCCTTCCTCTACCCTCAACCATCTATTACTGATGTCCTTCCTCTACCCTCAACCTCTCCCATCTATTACTGATGTCCTTCCTCTACCCTCAACCATCTATTACTGATGTCCTTCCTCTACCCTCAACCTCTCCCATCTATTACTGATGTCCTTCCTCTACCCTCAACCTCTCCCATCTATTACTGATGTCCTTCCTCTACCCTCAACCTCTCCCATCTATTACTGATGTCCTTCCTCTACCCTCAACCTCTCCCATCTATTACTGATGTCCTTCCTCTACCCTCAAACTCTCTCATCTATTACTGATGTCCTTCCTCTACCTCTCCATCTATTACTGATGTCCTTCCTCTACCCTCAACCTCTCCCATCTATTACTGATGTCCTTCCTCTACCCTCAACCTCTCCCATCTATTACTGATGTCCTTCCTCTACCCTCAACCTCTCCCATCTATTACTGATGTCCTTCCTCTACCCTTAACCATCTATTACTGATGTCCTTCCTCAACCCTCAACCTTTCCCATCTATTACTGATGTCCTTCCTCTACCCTCAACCATCTATTACTGATGTCCTTCCTCTACCCTCAACCTCTTTCATCTATTACTGATGTCCTTCCTCTACCCTCAACCATCTATTACTGATGTCCTTCCTCTACCCTCAACCTCTTTCATCTATTACTGATGTCCTTCCTCTACCCTCAAACATCTATTACTGATGTCCTTCCTCAACCCTCAACCTTTCCCATCTATTACTGATGTCCTTCCTCTACCCTCAACCATCTATTACTGATGTCCTTCCTCAACCCTCAACCTTTCCCATCTATTACTGATGTCCTTCCTCTACCCTCAACCATCTATTACTGATGTCCTTCCTCTACCCTCAACCTCTTTCATCTATTACTGATGTCCTTCCTCTACCCTCAAACATCTATTACTGATGTCCTTCCTCTCCCCTCAAACATCTATTACTGATGTCCTTCCTCTACCCTCAACTTCTCCCATCTATTACTGATGTCCTTCCTCTACCCTCAACCTCTTTCATCTATTACTGATGTCCTTCCTCTACCCTCTTTCCATCTATTACTGATGTCCTTCCTCTACCCTCAACCATCTATTACTGATGTCCTTCCTCTACCCTCAACTTCTCCCATCTATTACTGATGTCCTTCCTCTACCCTCAACCTCTCCCATCTATTACTGATGTCCTTCCTCTACCCTCAACCATCTATTACTGATGTCCTTCCTCTACCCTCAACCTCTCCCATCTATTACTGATGTCCTTCCTCTACCCTCAACCTCTCCCATCTATTACTGATGTCCTTCCTCTACCCTCAACCTCTCCCATCTATTACTGATGTCCTTCCTCTACCCTCAACCTCTCCCATCTATTACTGATGTCCTTCCTCTACCCTCAACCATCTATTACTGATGTCCTTCCTCTACCCTCAACCATCTATTACTGATGTCCTTCCTCTACCCTCAACTTCTCCCATCTATTACTGATGTCCTTCCTCTACCCTCAACCTCTCTCATCTATTACTGATGTCCTTCCTCAACCTCTCTCATCTATTACTGATGTCCTTCCTCTACCCTGAACCTCTCCCATCTATTACTGATGTCCCTCTACCCTCAACCATCTATTACTGATGTCCTTCCTCAACGTCTCCCATCTATTACTGATGTCCTTCCTCTACCCTCAACCTTTCCCATCTATTACTGATGTCCTTCCTCTACCCTCAACCATCTATTACTGATGTCCTTCCTCAACCCTCAACCTTTCCCATCTACTACTGATGTCCTTCCTCTACCCTCAACCATCTATTACTGATGTCCTTCCTCTACCCTCAACCATCTATTACTGATGTCCTTCCTCTACCCTCAACCTCTCCCATCTATTACTGATGTCCTTCCTCTACCCCATCATCTACCCTTCCTCCCCTCATCTATTACTGATGTGTCCTTCCTCTACCCTCAACCATCTATTACTGATGTCCTTCCTCTACCCTCAACCATCTATTACTGATGTCCTTCCTCTACCCTCAACCATCTATTACTGATGTCCTTCCTCTACCCTCAACCATCTATTACTGATGTCCTTCCTCAACCTCTCCCATCTATTACTGATGTCCTTCCTCTACCCCCAACCTCTCCAATCTATTACTGATGTCCTTCCTCTACCCTCAACCATCTATTACTGATGTCCTTCCTCTACCCTCAACCATTTATTACTGATGTCCTTCCTCTAGCCTCAACCTTCTATTACTGATGTCCTTCCTCTACCCTCAACCATCTATTACTGATGTCCTTCCTAAATGTCTCCCATCTATTACTGATTGCTTTCCTCTACCCTCAACCTCTCCCATCTATTACTGATGTCCTTCCTCTACCCTCAACCTCTCTCATCTATTACTGATGTCCTTCCTCTACCCTCAACCATCTATTACTGATGTCCTTCCTCTACCCTCAACCTCTCCCATCTATTACTGATGTCCTTCCTCTACCCTCAACCATCTATTACTGATGTCCTTCCTCTAACCTCAACCATCTACTACTGATGTCCTTCCTCCCTCAACCTCCCCCATCTATTACTGATGTCCTTCCTCTACCCTCAACCATCTATTACTGATGTCTTTCCTCTACCCTCCCCCATCTATTACTGATGTACTTCCTCTACCCTCCCCCATCTATTACTGATGTACTTCCACTACCCTCTCCCATCTATTACTGATGTCCTTCCTCTACCCTCAACCTCTCCCATCTATTAGTGATGTCCTTCCTCTACCCTCAACCATCTATTACTGATGTCCTTCCTCTACCCTCAACCTCTCCCATCTATTACTGAGATCCTTCCTCTACCCTCAACCTTTCCCATCTACTACTGATGTCCTTCCTCTACCCTCAACCATCTATTACTGATGTCCTTCCTCTACCCTCAACCTCCCATCTATTACTGATGTCCTTCCTCTACCCTCAACCTCCCTCATCTATTACTGATGTCCTTCCTCTACCCTCTCCATCTATTACTGATGTCCTTCCTCTACCCTGAACCTCTCCCATCTATTACTGATGTCCTTCCTCTACCCTCAACCATCTATTACTGATGTCCTTCCTCTACCCTCAAACATCTATTACTGATGTCCTTCCTCTACCCTCAACCTCTCCCATCTATTACTGATGTCCTTCCTCTACCCTCAACCTCTCCCATCTATTACTGATGTCCTTCCTCTACCCTCAACCTATCCCATCTATTACTGATGTCCTTCCTCTACCCTCAACCTCCCCCATCTATTACTGATGTCCTTCCTCTACCCTCAACCATCTATTACTGATGTCCTTCCTCTACCCTCAACCTCTCCCATCTATTACTGATGTCCATACGGTTTGATTTCTATTTGCCAAATCTTTTACATTAGTTATCTTGTTATTAGTCCCACCCTTCCACTCCATTCAACCCCTCCCATCTATCTCTTAACCATCCATATTGGATTTCTATTTGCCATACATGTTTTAACTGTGTTGTTAGTTCTGAAACTGAAAGTTCTGAACTTTTCTATTCTCATAGTTTCTACAGATTGTAAATTAACATTTTTGCTAAAAGTATTATTATATTATTGATCGATTGACTAATTATTTCCAGATCACCCAGTAGTGCTATCTGCAGGGTTAGCTCCAGGTAAATATTACAATTATTCAGCCATTCCTGGAGCTGTGACCAAAAACAAGCTACACACAGTATGGACAGTACCAAAACAAATGATCTAATGATTCTGTCTCTTTGCAGTAAACTCTGCAGAGCTGGGAAGGTTGTATCCCCCATATAAATAACATTCTATTGGTTGCAAGAATGTTGTATGATAATTTAAATAGAAAAATGTGAAGTTTTGAATTCGGTGTCGTTTTCCATATCAGTTCATAAACCATTTGACATGGAATCGGTATGTCAAGAATCTCTTCCCAACTATTTTGCAATCTATATGGCACAGCTGTCAGTGTTTTGGTCCTTACATGAAACTGGTATACTTTTCTTATTTATCAGAACAGAGAAGCTCCTTACTTTTTCCTCCTTTCACTCTCCTCTTCCATTTTTGCCATAACGCCGCAATTAGTTGGTTGTAATGTTGGGTAGAGCAGACATTTCCATATGTCTGTGTTAGCTGCATGTGTGAAATAAATCCACCAGTCTTATTTATGATATAATTTATGAAGATTATAATATATTTTTATTAAATTCAAAAACAAATGTTTATTTGTATTGATCAATTAGTATATTTCAGTTTAACCACAATATTGGTTGTATTATTTGTTCTGTCTTTTCTGGTAGATTAAACTGAAATGGCAACCAACTTTCTAGGAATTGTTTTAAAAATAACGATATTTGGGGGATGATTTTCTTTTCAGAATATTTGGGAAAAAGGCTTCTTGAACATAGGGTGAGACATTCTTACTGATTTGCCTGAGAACCTGTTTGGATTTAAGTTGAACTTTTGTATGATTGAAGCCTTTAGTGAGAGGTCTAATGCTTTAATATGTAATAATTTCTGCCCTCTGAATTCATATTCATTATATAAATAGGCCATTTAATTTTGTCTTGCTTGCCTTCCAAATAAAATGGGATATTTTTTTCTCATATAATTTAAAAAACTGTTCGCTAGGTGTAGGCAAGACAATAAGCAAATAGATAAACTGGGATATGACTAGAGCAAATAATGGTAAACTGGGATATGACTAAAGAGTTAATCAGGGTAAAATGGGATATGACTAAAGAGTTAATCAGGGAAAACTGGGATATGACTAAAGAGTTAATCAGGGTAAAATGGGATACGACTAAAGAGTTAATCAGGGTAAACTGGGATATGACTAAAGAGTTAATCTGGGTGATTTGACCACAAACAGAAAGGTATTTACCTTTTTTCTATGGTAGCAAGATCTGATCTATTTTTGCTAACGTTCTATAAAAATGTATTGGAGTGAGATAATTTATTTCAGGATATACAGAGTATGTCCACATCCCCGTCAGACCATTTTATTGGAAAACAAATGTAAAAGTTGTACTTTTTTGCAATCTAATACGTAATATGGTGCCCTGATCATAGTTCAGTTGTACTCAATAAACAAAATCTAGATCCTCTATGAGGCTGTGGAGAGACTCTTATTGTGGATTTAAAAGAAAACATGAATCATCAGGGCACAATCACACCTTTGTTTTTAAGTCCTGGATTTCTAATCCCTTGATATTATTGTTTGATCAGTTCACTGGTCACGATGGCAACACCCATCCGTAGCACGCGCTCCAGCAGGTGTATCTCACTGATCATCCCTAAAGCCAACACCTCATTTGGCCGCCTTTCGTTCCAGTTCTCTGCTGCCTGTGACTGGAACGAATTGCAAAAATCGCTGAAGTTGGAAGTCGCTGAAGTTCCCCATACTGTTTTTATTTATTTACTTTTCTGCTCTTTTGCACACCAATATCTCTACCTGTACATGACCATCTGATCATTTATCACTCCAGTGTTAATCTGCAAAATTGTAATTATTCGCCTACCTCCTCATGCCTTTTGCACACAATGTATATAGACTCCCCTTTTTTTCTACTGTGTTATTGACTAGTTAATTGTTTACTCCATGTGTAAATCTGTGTTGTCTGTTCACACTGCTATGTTTTATCTTGGCCAGGTCGCAGTTGCAAATGAGAACTTGT
Organism: Oncorhynchus tshawytscha; assembly: GCF_018296145.1. Taxonomy (NCBI): domain Eukaryota; kingdom Metazoa; phylum Chordata; class Actinopteri; order Salmoniformes; family Salmonidae; genus Oncorhynchus; species Oncorhynchus tshawytscha. The sequence goes on from NC_056432.1 coordinate 1,623,660, forward strand.
TCTCAACTAGCCTACCTGGTTAAATAAATGTGGACATTTAAAAAAAAAAAAATCTGATTTTAATAGCTAACATTTCAATGACAATAATAAATAGCTATGCCGATAGTGGACAACCTTGTTTTACTCCTCAACAGTTTAAAACTTTCTGAGAAGTAGCCATTATTTACTATTTCACAGCTAGGGTTACTATAAATGATTTTAAACCCATTTTATAAGAGATTCTACAAAATTGAAATCTTCCAGGCATGTATATATAAACTCCAGTTGTACTTTATCAAAGGCCTTTTCAAAGTCAGCTTTGAATACCAGGCCTGGTTTCCCAGATTTTTCATAGTGTTCCATTGTTTCCAGTACTTGCCTTATATTATCGCCAATGTATAGTCCATGTAAAAAACCTGTTTGGTTAGAATGAATAATAGAATGAATAATGTACATGTCTCGTTTTCGTTGTTGTTGGTAGTTACAGTCTTGTCCCATTGCTGCAACTCCAGTATGGACTCGGGTGAGTCGATGGTCGAGAGCCGTGTGTCCTCCGAAACATGACCTCGCCAAACCGCACTGCTTTTTGACACAATGCTTGCTTAACCCGAAAGCCAGCCACGCCAATGTTTCAGAGGAAACACTGTACACCTGGCGACCGTGTCAGCATGCACTGCACCCAGACAGCCTGGGATTGAACCAGGATCTGTAGTGATGCAGCTAGTACTGCATCAGCCTTAGACCGCTACGCCACTCGGGAGGCCTGACAGTATCTTTTTAATTCTATGGGCTATACATTTCGCTAGAATTGTTGCATTACAACACTGAATTGTAAGGGGTCTCTATTTTTTTAATGGACTGGATCTTTATATTTACCAACTTGTATCCTGTTTCAGTAATAATGAAATCAGACCTTGTTGAGAGTCTGATAATCTACCGTTTATATAGGAGTGGTTAAAACATGCTAATAACCACAGAACCAATGAGTACAACCACAAACCTCCACTGGTATGTCATCCAGCCCTGGAGTTTGGTCTACCTCCACTGGTATGTCATCCAGCCCTGGAGTTTGGTATACCTCCACTGGTATGCCATCCAGCCCTGGAGTTTGGTCTACCTCCACTGGTATGCCATCCAGCCCTGGAGTTTGGTCTACCTCCACTGGTATGCCATCCAGCCCTGGAGTTTGGTCTACCTCCACTGGTATGCCATCCAGCCCTGGAGTTTGGTCTACCTCCACTGGTATGCCATCCAGCCCTGGAGTTTGGTCTACCTCCACTGGTATGTCATCCAGCCCTGGAGTTTGGTCTACCTCCACTGGTATGTCATCCAGCCCTGGAGTTTTCCCAGACTTAAAGGCTTTAATTGCATCAAGAACCTCCTCCTCTGTAATTTGGCTTCACATGAGTCTTTCTGTACAGATGTTAATTTTACATTATTAACAGAATTTTTTTTTGTGTCAAAAGTTACATTGTTTACAGTAGTTGTGTGGTCAATATTTGAGCAATTGTGGTCAGTAGTTGTGGTCAGTAGTTGTGTTGTTGTGGTCTGTAGTTGTGTTGTTGTAGTCAACAGTTGTGTTGTTGTGGTCAGTAGTTGTGTGGTTGTGGTCAGTGGCTAAACTACAGTTGTCGCGTGTGGAAACTGAAAGAAGCGCGATGAGAAGCGATCGGGTGAACTATGAAGCGAGTGAAATAACACAGCTTCGCTCTATCCAATCAGAGCAGCACAATCAACGTACAGCCCCCATTTTCTTTACAGACAGGCAAACTATCCAGTCATTTAGAGCATGAGGCGTGATCTTGAGAAGGAGGAGGAAGCTTGTGAGCATTAGAAACCTTCTCTGTTTCTAATGCTCATTCCAGGTCGTCCAGACCGGGGAAGCCACAGTTGCCTTGGCAGGCTCCCTCCCTCCATGCCTAAAACCAGTGTGAGAAACATGCTAACAAATGTTTGTGCTATGAAACTAAATAAATACCGCACCCTGACCCACAAAACAGCTTTGGTAGATTCATGACATTGTTGCCAGACAAAGCAAGGACAGTGAACTTTGATACGTGATGTAGTTTAATTGGAATTTGCAGCTGTTGTTGGTAAGCAATGAATCTGCTAGCTTCTGACTTGACTTACTGCGTCTACACTGAACAAAAATATAAATGCAACATGCAACGATTTCAAAGCAGAGAAGTAGGAAGATTTCACACGTTTTTTTCACACGTTTTTGTCTGACTTGTTGGAGTGGTCAAAACGGAGGTTTGGAAAAAGTTAGGAAAAAATATGTTAATGCGGTTACTAAAACAACTGTATCGTTAGATACGTAGCAGCTGTTTCTGTCTAACTTGTTTGGGAAAGTGGTCAAAATGTCAGTTGTTTATAAAAACAAAGGAACAGAAAATGTTGTTGCTGCAGTTACTAAAACGGCTGTAACGTTTTAGATCGGTCCTGGCCAATCAACAATTATGTTCCCATTTGAATAGCATTCATATAGACCAAGATGTACATATTCTTTATCCCTTACACTGTCTATGACAAAGTTTTTGATTGTTAGTTAAATTAGCATTGTGGTATTTACACTTTATTACTGAATTGTTGGAACTAGAAGTCACAATTTCGACCTTTAACATCTTGAGGAAGTGGATGGAAGACAAAAAAAATAATTTGAAAAGATTTGATCCAAATGTTAATAAAAGTTCCCAATTGAATAGCAGGGTCTTAGACCAGATGTCTACCACTGGTTCTTGTCAAAGTAGCTGATTCGTGTAAAAGTAGCATTGTGGTATTTACACTGAATGAAATGTTGGAAGTGATGATGTCACAATGGGACCTTTAGAATGTTGAGGAAGTGGATGGAAGACAAAAAAAATAAAAAATTTAAAAAGTATCCAAATGTTAATAAAAGATATGAAAATGTAAGCACACCGGTCTTGGCCAGTCTACACACTGGTCCTGGCCAGTCTACACACTGGTCCTGGCCAGTCTACACACTGGTCCTGGCCAGTCTACACACTGGTCCTGGCCAGTCTACACACTGGTCCTGGCCAGTCTACACACCGGTCTTGGCCAGTCTACACACCGGTCTTGGCCAGTCTACACACCGGTCTTGGCCAGTCTACACACCGGTCCTGGCCAGTCTACACACCGGTCCTGGCCAGTCTACACACCGGTCCTGGCCAGTCTACACACCGGTCCTGGCCAGTCTACACACCGGTCCTGGCCAGTCAACACACCGGTCCTGGCCAGTCAACACATCGGTCCTGGCCAGTCAACACATTGGTCCTGGCCAGTCAACACACCGGTCCTGGCCAGTCAACACACCGGTCCTGGCCAGTCAACACATCGGTCCTGGCCAGTCTACACATTTCAAAGTTTGAAAGGCATTTGTAGTTTAAATAGTGTAAGAGGAGTAGCATGCTAAATAATGGTGTAAGAGGAGTAGCATGCTAAATAATAATAATAATAATAATAATAATAAGATGAAGAAGAAGAAGTCAAAAGTATGACGAAGATTTAAAGTTGAGACTTTTGCTTCGAAGGGCCCCACCAGATTATATTGTCCACACTTCCTGTACATGGACACATGCACACTTCCTCTCTTTTGTCCTCCAGTCCACGGTCTGTTCAGGACCTATTTATACAGAAATGCCATACGGCAATTAACATTTTTTGGGGTTGACCACTTTTATGCCATGGTGAACCATTGGTAGAAAATAGGACGGGAAAAGATACTTCAACACGTAACATGAAAAGAGACGGATAGAAAGTGTTTACCGTAAGTAGACTGAAATGCTGTATTACTGGCCTTTCATCCATGTTGCAGTAGCTATAGGAAGGCTATATGGATGTCCTCATAGGGGCCACTACAGGAAGGCTATATGGATGTCCTCATAGGGGCCACTACAGGAAGGCTATATGGATGTCCTCATAGGGGCCACTACAGGAAGGCTATATGGATGTCCTCATAGGGGCCACTACAGGAAGGCTATATGGATGTCCTCATAGGGGCCACTACAGGAAGGCTATATGGATGTCCTCATAGGGGCCACTACAGGAAGGCTATATGGATGTCCTCATAGGGGCCACTACAGGAATGCTATATGGATGTCCTCATAGGGGCCACTACAGGAAGGCTATATGGATGTCCTCATAGGGGCCACTACAGGAATGCTATATGGATGTCCTCATAGGGGCCACTACAGGAAGGCTATATGGATGTCCTCATAGGGGCCACTACAGGAATGCTATATGGATGTCCTCATAGGGGCCACTACAGGAAGGCTATATGGATGTCCTCATAGGGGCCACTACAGGAAGGCTATATGGATGTCCTCATAGGGGCCACTACAGGAAGGCTATATGGATGTCCTCATAGGGGCCACTACAGGAAGGCTATATGGATGTCCTCATAGGGGCCACTACAGGAAGGCTATATGGATGTCCCAGCCTCATAGGGGCCACTACAGGAAGGCTATATGGATGTCCCAGCCTCATAGGGGCCACTACAGGAAGGCTATATGGATGTCCTCATAGGGGCCACTACAGGAAGGCTATATGGATGTCCTCATAGGGGCCACTACAGGAATGCTATATGGATGTCCTCATAGGGGCCACTACAGGAAGGCTATATGGATGTCCTCATAGGGGCCACTACAGGAAGGCTATATGGATGTCCTCATAGGGGCCACTACAGGAATGCTATATGGATGTCCTCATAGGGGCCACTACAGGAAGGCTATATGGATGTCCTCATAGGGGCCACTACAGGAAGGCTATATGGATGTCCTCATAGGGGCCACTACAGGAAGGCTATATGGATGTCCCAGCCTCATAGGGGCCACTACAGGAAGGCTATATGGATGTCCTCATAGGGGCCACTACAGGAAGGCTATATGGATGTCCTCATAGGGGCCACTACAGGAAGGCTACATGGATGTCCTCATAGGGGCCACTACAGGAAGGCTATATGGATGTCCTCATAGGGGCCACTACAGGAAGGCTATATGGATCTCCCAGCCTCATAGGGGCCACTACAGGAAGGCTATATGGATGTCCTCATAGGGGCCACTACAGGAAGGCTATATGGATGTCCTCATAGGGGCCACTACAGGAAGGTTATATGGATGTCCTAGTCCAGCCTCAGGGGCCACTACAGTAAGGCTATATGGATGTCCCAGCCTCATAGGGGCCACTACAGGAAGGCTATATGGATGTCCCAGCCTCATAGGGGCCACTACAGGAAGGCTATATGGATGTCCCAGCCTCATAGGGGCCACTACAGGAAGGCTATATGGATGTCCTCATAGGGGCCACAACAGGAAGGCTATATGGATGTCCTCATAGGGGCCACTACAGGAAGGTTATATGGATGTCCTAGTCCAGCCTCATAGGGGCCACTACAGGAAGGCTATATGGATGTCCTCATAGGGGCCACTACAGGAAGGCTATATGGATGTCCTCATAGGGGCCACTACAGGAAGGCTATATGGATGTCCTCATAGGGGCCACCAAACAGGAAGGCTATATGGATGTCCCAGTCTCATAGGGGCCACTACAGGAAGGCTATATGGATGTCCCAGGAAGGCTATATGGATGTCCCAGTCCAGCCTCATAGGGGCCACTACAGGAAGGCTATATGGATGTCCTCATAGGGGCCACAACAGGAAGGCTATATGGATGTCCCAGTCTCATAGGGGCCACTACAGGAAGGCTATATGGATGTCCCAGTCCAGCCTCATAGGGGCCACTACAGGAAGGCTATATGGATGTCCCAGTCTCATAGGGGCCACTACAGGAAGGCTATATGGATGTCCCAGTCTCATAGGGGCCACTACAGGAAGGTTATATGGATGTCCCAGTCTCATAGGGGCCACTACAGGAAGGCTATATGGATGTCCCAGTCTCTTAGGGGCCACTACAGGAAGGCTATATGGATGTCCCAGTCCAGCCTCATAGGGGCCACTACAGGAAGGCTATATGGATGTCCCAGTCTCATAGGGGCCACTACAGGAAGGCTATTTGGATGTCCCAGTCTCATAGGGGCCACTACAGGAAGGCTATATGGATGTCCCAGTCTCATAGGGGCCACTACAGGAAGGCTATATGGATGTCCCAGCCTCATAGGGGCCACTACAGGAAGGCTATATGGATGTCCTAGACAAATTGAAAACTCTAGTCATTGGCGACTCCATTACCCGCAGTATTAGACTTAAAACGAATCATCCAGCGATCATACACTGTTTACCAGGGGGCAGGGCTACCGACGTTAAGGCTAATCTGAAGATGGTGCTGGCTAAAGCTAAAACTGGCGAGTGTAGAGAGTATAGGGATATTGTTATCCACGTCGGCACCAACGATGTTAGGATGAAACAGTCAGAGATCATTAAGCGCAACATAGCTTCAGCGTGTAAATCAGCTAGAAAATGTGTCGGCGTCGAGTAATTGTCTCTGGCCCCCTCCCAGTTAGGGGGAGTGATGAGCTCTACAGCAGAGTCTCACAACTCAATCGCTGGTTGAAAACTGTTTTCTGCCCCTCCCAAAAGATAGAATTTGTAGATAATTGGCCCTCTTTCTGGGACTCACCCACAATGACCTGCTGAGGAGTGACGGACTCCATCCTAGCTGGAGGGGTGCTCTCATCTTATCTACCAACATAGACAGGGCTCTAACTCCTCTAGCTCCACAATGAAATAGGGTGCAGGCCAGGCAGCAGGCTGTTAGCCAGCCTGCCAGCATAGTGGAGTCTGCCACTAGCACAGTCAGTGTAGTCAGCTCAGCTATCCCCATTGAGACCGTGTCTGTGCCCCGACCTAGGTTGGGCAAAACTAAACATGGCGGTGTTCGCCTTAGCAATCTCACTAGGATAAAGACCACCTCCATTCCTGTCATTACTGAAAGAGATCATGATACCTCACATCTCAAAATAGGGCTACTTAATGTTAGATCCCTCACTTCAAAGGCAATTATAGTCAATGAACTAATCACTGATCATAATCTTGATGTGATTGGCCTGACTGAAACATGGCTTAAGCCTGATTAATTTACTGTGTTAAATGAGGCCTCACCTCCTGGCTACACTAGTGACCATATCCCCTGTGCATCCCGCAAAGGCGGAGGTGTTGCTAACATTTACGATAGCAAATTTCAATTTACAAAAAAAAAAAAAAATGACGTTTTCGTCTTTTGAGCTTCTAGTCATGAAATCTATGCAGCCAACTCAATCACTTTTTATAGCTACTGATTACAGGCCTCCTGGGCCATATACAGCGTTCCTCATTGAGTTCCCTGAATTCCCTATCGGACCTTGTAGTCATAGCAGATAATATTCTAATCTTTGGTGACTTTAATATTCACATGGAAAAGTCCACAGACCCACTCCAAAAGGCTTTCGGAGCCATCATCGAGTGGGTTTTGTCCAACATGTCTCTGGACCCACTCACTGTCACAGTCATACTCTGGACCTAGTTTTGTCCCATGGAATAAATGTTGTGGATCTTAATGTTTTTCCTCATAATCCTGGACTATCGGACCACCATTTTATTACGTTTGCAATTGCAACAAATAATCTGCTCAGACCCCAACCAAGGAACATCAAAAGTTGTGCTATAAATTCACAGACAACACAAAGATTCCTTGATGTCCTTCCAGATTCCCTCTGTCTACCCAAGGACGCCAGAGGACAAAAATCAGTTAACCACCTAACTGAGGAACTCAATTTAACCTTGCGCAATACCCTAGATGCAGTTGCACCCCTAAAAACTAAAAACATTTCTCATTAGAAACTAGCTCCCTGGTACACAGAAAATACCCGAGCTCTGAAGCAAGCTTCCAGAAAATTGGAACGGAAATGGCGCCGAAGTCTTCCGAGCTTGGAAAGACAGTACCGTGCAGTACCGTAGAGCCCTTACTGCTGCTCCACCAAACTGGAAGTCTTCCGACTAGCTTGGAAAGACAGTACCGTGCAGTACCGAAGAGCCCTTACTGCTGCTCCACCAAACTGGAAGTCTTCCGACTAGCTTGGAAAGACAGTACCATGCAGTACCGAAGAGCCCTTACTGCTGCTCCACCAAACTGGAAGTCTTCCGACCAGCTTGGAAAGACAGTACCGTGCAGTACCGTAGAGCCCTTACTGCTGCTCCACCAAACTGGAAGTCTTCCGACTAGCTTGGAAAGACAGTACCGTGCAGTACCGAAGAGCCCTTACTGCTGCTCCACCAAACTGGAAGTCTTCCGACTAGCTTGGAAAGACAGTACCGTGCAGTACCGAAGAGCCCTTACTGCTGCTCCACCAAACTGGAAGTCTTCCGACTAGCTTGGAAAGACAGTACCGTGCAGTACCGAAGGATGATCGAGCAGCAGTAAGGGCTCTATCTTAATTGAGGAAAATAAGAACAATCCGAGAGGATGGCTTTCACTTGAGCAGTGATAAATTCATGAACTTCTTTGAGGAAAAGATCATGATTATTAGAAAGCAAATTACGGACTCCTCTTTAAATCTGCGTATTCCTTCAAAGCTCAGTTGTCCTGAGTCTGCACAACTCTGCCAGGACCTAGGATCAAGAGAGACGCTCAAGGGTTTTAGTACAATATCTCTTGACACAATGATGAAAATAATCATGGCCTCTAAACCTTCAAGCTGCATACTGGACCCTATTCCAACTAAACTACTGAAAGAGCTGCTTCCTGTGCTTGGCCCTCCTATGTTGAACATAATAAATGGCTCTCTATCCACCGGATGTGTACCAAACTCACTAAATGTGGCAGTAATAAAGCCTCTCTTGAAAAAGCCAAACCTTGACCCAGAAAATATAAAAAACTATCGGCCTATATCGAATCTTCCATTCCTCTCAAAATTTTTAGAAAAGGCTGTTGTGCAGCAACTCACTGCCTTCCTGAAGACAAACAATGTATACGAAATGCTTCAGTCTGGTTTTAGACCCCATCATAGCACTGAGACTGCACTTGTGAAGGTGGTAAATGACCTTTTAATGGCATCAGACCGAGGCTCTGCATCTGTCCTCGTGCTCCTAGACCTTAGTGCTGCTTTTGATACCATCGATCACCACATTCTTTTGGAGAGATTGGAAACCCAAATTGGTCTATACGGACAAGTTCTGGCCTGGTTTAGATCTTATCTGTCGGAAAGATATCAGTTTGTTTCTGTGAATGGTTTGTCCTCTCACAAATCGACGGTAAATTTCGGTGTTCCTCAAGGTTCCGTTTTAGGACCACTATTGTTTTCACTATATATTTTACCTCTTGGGGATGTCATTCGAAAACATAATGTTAACTTTCACTGCTATGCGGATGACACACAGCTGTACATTTCAATGAAACATGGTGAAGCCCCAAAATTGCCCTCGCTAGAAGCATGTGTTTCAGACATAAGGAAGTGGATGGCTGCAAACTTTCTACTTTTAAACTCAGACAAAACAGAGATGCTTGTTCTAGGTCCCAAGAAACAAAGAGATCTTCTGTTGAATCTGACAATTAATCTTAATGGTTGTACAGTCGTCTCAAAGGACATCAAAGGCCCCTCTGAGGACATCCATATAGCCTTCCTGTAGTGGCCCCTATGAGGCTGGGACATCCATATAGCCTTCCTGTAGTGGCCCCTATGAGACTGGGACATCCATATAGCCTTCCTGTAGTGGCTCCTATGAGGCTGGGCTAGGACATCCATATAGCCTTCCTGAATTTTTTTGTGATTTTCCTACACAAAGTTGGTGTAGATTGTTCTAGAACCATTATTTGTTCAACAGTAACAGCCTATACATTATGTTGATTCCTGCTATGACAGTATCTGCCTGTTCCTGTTTCAATGGGGACCGCTGACTCTGAAAGCCTGTCGTATACTTTCTAGTCTAAACAGTTAGTGCATATATTATGACAACATTTTGTGACGTTTTTGTTTGTTTTGGTGTTTTCTTTCAAAAGTTCTTGCACCAAGGCAATGTTCAATAGGTCTACACCCCTTCCGCGGTGATTGGTCAACAGTACAACTCCTAGGAGTGGGAACTATGGACGGGATTCTTTGAATTTAGTTTTTGTTGTCATTCAACGAGAGACAACTAGTTTTCATGCACATTTTTTACCTGGAGAAATACTGCAGCAAACATTTTAGTTAGACTTAAAACAACATGGCTAAGACTTCCTGGGCAAAAACATCAACATTTATGACAGATTATGAGTTTATAATGGCTAGGTTGTTGCTAATGGGACAAACAGCAATATTGCTGGCGGTTTTTCTCTCAAAATGTTCAAGCAATGGTCTTTTAAATGAAGTGAGCATGCCAAGCACAGATGTTGACTTCGCATCACAGAGTGCTGCTAGAAGCAAACCAAACCTAGTATGTGGTTAGCTTCACTCCCTCTCCCCACTGTGTTTACAGAGAAGGGACCGATACATTCTAAAAAACGCAAGCAGATGACCGTTGTTCAAAATGCTATTGTAAGACAAATATACAGTTTTCAAAGCAACTACTGTTGATCTAGTTACAGAGAGGAGAGTCACAGCTCTCTGTGAGTACATACAGTGCATTTGGATAGTGTTCAGACCCCTTGACTTTTCCCACATTTTGTTATGTTACAGCCTTATTCTAAAATGGATTCAATTATTATTTCCCCCCTCTCATCAATCTACACACAATACCCCATAATGACAAAGACACATACATTACCGATCAAAAGTTTTAGAACACCTACTTTATCTTTGTTTTAACTGTTTCCTACATGGTAGAATAATAGTGAAGACATCACAACTATGAAATAACACATATGGAACCATGTAGTAACCAAAAAAAGTGTTAAACTAATCTAAATATATTTTATATTTGAGATTCTTCAAATAGCCATCCTTTTCCTTGATGACAGCTTTGCACACTCTTGGCATTCTCTCAACCAGCTTCATGGGGTAGTCACCTAGGAATGCATGTCAATTAACAGGTGTGCCTTCTTAAAAGTACATTAAAAGTACATTTGTGGAACTTCTTTCCTTCTTAATGCGTTTGAGCCAATCAGTTGTGTTGTGACAAGGTAGGGGTGGTATCCAGAAGATAGCCCTATTTGGTAAAAGACCAAGTCCATATTATGGCAAGAACAGCTCAAATAAGCAAATGACAGTCCACAACTTTAAGACATGAAGGTCAGTTAATACGGAAAAATTCAGTGCAGTTGAAAAACCCATAAAGCGCTAAGATGAAACTGTCTCTCATGAGGACTACCACAGGAATGGAAGACCCAGAGTCACCTCTTCTTCAGAGGATAAGTTGATTAGAGTTACCAGCCTCAGAAATTGCAGCCCAAATAAATGCTTCACAGAGTTCAAGTAACAGACACATCTCAACATCAACTGTACAGAGGAGACTGAGTGAATCAGGCCTTCATGGTCAAATTGCTGCAAAGAAACCATTACTAAAGGACACCAATGACAAGAAGACTTGCTTGGGCCAAGAAACACAAGCAATGGATATTAATACAGGTGGAAATTACTCCTTTGGTCTGCAGTCCAAATGGGCGATTTTTGGTTCCAACTGCCGTGTCTTTGTGAGACGCAGAGGTGAACGGATGATCTCCGCATGTGTATTTCCCACCGCAAAGCATGGAGGAGGAGGTGTTATGGTGTGGGGGTGCTTTGCTGGTGACACTGTCTGTTATTTATTTTGAATTCAAGGCACACTTAATCAGCATGGCTACCACAGCATTCTGCAGCGATACGTCATCCCATCTGGTTTGGGCTTAGTGGGACTATAATTTATTTGTCAACAGGACAGTGACCCAAAACACCTCCAGGCTGTGTAAGGGCTATTTGACCAGGAAGGAGAGTGATGGAGTGCTGCATCAGATGACCTGGCCTCCACAATCACCTGACCTCAACCAAATTGAGATGGTTTGGGATGAGTCGGACCGCAGAGTGAAGGAAAAGCAGCCAACAAGTGCTCAGCATATGTGGGAACTCCTTCAAGACTGTTGGAAAAGCATTCCAGGTGAAGCTGATTGAGAGAATGCTAAGAGTGAGCAAAACTGTCATCAAGGCAAAGGGTGGATTTTTGAAGAGTCTAAAATATAAAATATATTTTAATTTGTTTAACACTTTTTTGGGTCACTACATGATTCCATATGTGTTATTTCATAGTTTTGAGGTGTTCACTATTATTCTACAATGTAGAAAATAGTACAAATAAAGAAAAACACTTGAATGAGTAGGTGTTGTAAAACTTTTGACCGGTAGTGTATATATATATTTGTATTAAAAACAAAACATGTAATATTGTCACTTTGACGTCACCGGTTTACTAACCACCGATCCTGGCAACCCATCTTTACCCACCGTATTAATAAAGGAGGACAGCAATGCAAATATTTTCACAGGCAAACGAACCGAGACACACAGGTGTAGCAGGAGCAGAGCAGATGAGAGTGGAGAGTGGAGCAGCGAGGAGAGAGTGGATCAGCAGGAGAGAGTGGAGCAGCGAGGAGAGAGTGGAGCAGCGAGGAGAGAGTGGAGAGAGTGGAGCAGCGAGGAGAGAGTGGAGCAGCGAGGAGAGAGTGGAGCAGCGAGGAGAGAGTGGAGAGAGTGGAGCAGCGAGGAGAGAGTGGAGCAGCGAGGAGAGAGTGGAGAGAGTGGAGCAGCGAGGAGAGAGTGGAGCAGCGAGGAGAGAGTGGAGAGAGTGGAGCAGCGAGGAGAGGGTGGATCAGCGAGGAGAGTGGAGTAGCGAGGAGAGAGTGGAGCAGCGAGGAGAGTGGGGAGAGTGGAGCAGCGAGGAGAGAGTGGAGCAGCGAGGAGAGAGTGGAGCAGCGAGGAGAGGGTGGATCAGCGAGGAGAGAGTGGAGTAGCGAGGAGAGAGTGGAGCAGCGAGGAGTGAGTGGGGAGAGTGGAGCAGCGAGGAGAGAGTGGAGAGAGTGGAGCAGCGAGGAGAGAGTGGAGCAGCGAGGAGAGGTTGGAGAGCGAGGAGAGAGTGGAGCAGCGAGGAGAGAGTGGAGAGAGTGGAGCAGCGAGGAGAGAGTGGAGAGAGTGGAGCAGCGAGGAGAGGTGAGAGGTGGAGAGCAGCGAGGAGAGAGTGGAGCAGCGAGGAGAGAGTGGAGCAGCGAGGAGAGAGTGGAGCAGCGAGGAGAGAGTGGAGAGAGTGGAGCAGCGAGGAGAGAGTGGAGCAGCGAGGAGAGGGTGGAGCAGCGAGGAGAGAGTGGAGCAGCGAGGAGAGAGTGGAGCAGCGAGGAGAGAGTGGAGCAGCACTGGAGAGGGTGGAGCAGCGAGGAGAGAGTGGAGAGAGTGGAGCAGCAAGGAGAGAATGGAGCAGCGAGGAGAGAGTGGAGCAGCGAAGAGAGAGTGGAGCAGCGAGGAGAGAGTGGAGCAGCGAGGAGAGAGTGGAGCAGCGAGGAGAGAGTGGAGAGAGCAGAGCAGCGAGGAGAGAGTGGAGCAGCGGGAGCAGGAGAGGGTGGAGCAGCAAGGAGAGAGTGGAGCAGCGAGGAGAGAGTGGAGCAGCGAGGAGAGAGTGGAGCAGCGAGGAGAGAGTGGAGCAGCGAACAGAGAGTGGAGCAGCGAGGAGAGAGTGGAGAGAGCAGAGCAGCGAGGAGAGAGTGGAGCAGCGAGGAGAGAGTGGAGCAGCGAGGAGAGAGTGAAGAGCGAGGAGAGAGTGGAGACAGCAGCGAGGAGAGAGTGGAGTGGAGCAGCGAGGAGAGAGTGGAGCAGCAGGAGAGAGTGGAGAGAGTGGAGCAGCGAGGAGAGAGTGGAGCAGCGAGGAGAGAGGAGCAGCGAGGAGAGAGTGGAACAGCGAGAGAGTGGAGCAGCGAGGAGAGAGTGGAGCAGCGAGGAGAGAGTGGAGCAGCGAGGAGAGAGCGAGGAGAGAGTGGAGCAGCGAGGAGAGAGTGGAGCAGCGAGGAGAGAGTGGAGCAGCGAGGAGAGAGTGGAGCAGCGAGGAGCAGAGCGTGGAGAGAGTGGAGCAGCGAGGAGAGAGTGGAGCAGCGAGGAGAGAGTGGAGCAGCAGAGAGTGAGAGAGGAGAGAGTGGAGAGAGTGGAGCAGCGAGGAGAGAGTGGAGCAGCGAGGAGAGAGTGGAGCAGCGAGGAGAGAGGAGCAGCAGCGAGGAGAGAGTGGAGCAGCGAGGAGAGAGTGGAGCAGCAATGAGCAGAGAGGAGAGAGTGGAGCAGCGAGGAGAGAGTGGAGCAGCGAGGAGAGAGTGGAGCAGCGAGGAGAGAGTGGAGCAGCGAGGAGAGAGTGGAGCAGCGAGGAGAGAGTGGAGCAGCGAGGAGAGAGTGGAGCAGCGAGGAGAGAGTGGAGCAGCGAGGAGAGTGAGAGAGGAGCAGCGAGGAGAGAGTGGAGCAGCGAGGAGAGAGTGGAGCAGCGAGGAGAGAGTGGAGCAACAGGAACAGAGTGGAGAGAGTGGAGCAGAGGAGAGAGCGGAGAGTGTGGAGCAGCGAGGACAAACTGACTGGAGGAGGAGGAGGACTGGAGGCAATACGGTTTTGGCACCATGTGATTTTTCTTTCAGCGCAGAAATCCTTCAAGTTCAATGTTTCATGGTTTAAAAACACACACAGCTAGGCTCCCACTAGCACGCAGGTTAGCTATCTGAGCCTCTAGCGTTACAAAGCCCTCAGTATGTTCAGCCTACCCTGGAAAGAGGATGTTTTGGAGTATTTTGGCATACCATACAAGTAAGTCAGGACCATCTGTGCCTGGTTGTTCAGATCTCATTGACTGAATAAGAAACAATGGAACCTGTGTTTTGAGACCTTTAGTTTAATGTTACACAGGAACCACTATACAAATCAGATAAAATGCATCTCATCCATCAAGAGTGAAACAGACATTTACTGAAGGTAGAATTCTGACACACTGACCGACAGAGGGTTGAAAAGTAAACCAAGTCAGTCAGTTTCTGCATGAGATGGTGGTCAAGTCTGTCCAAGTGCTTATTGAATAGAGGGGCCATAGACGGTCAGAGTGGATTACATCTAGACGGTCAGAGTAGATTACATCTAGATGGTCAGAGTAGATTACATCTAGACGGTCAGAGTAGATTACATCTAGACGGTCAGAGTAGATTACATCTAGACGGTCAGAGTAGATTACATCTAGACGGTCAGAGTGGATTACATCTAGACGGTCAGAGTAGATTACATCTAGACAGTCAGAGTAGATTACATCTAGACGGTCAGAGTAGATTACATCTAGATAATCAGAGTAGATTACATCTAGATAATCAGAGTAGATGACATTCTAGACGGTCAGAGTTTACATCTAGACGGTCAGAGTAGATTACATCTAGACGGTCAGAGTAGATTACATCTAGACGGTCAGAGTGGATTACATCTAGACGGTCAGAGTGGATTACATCTAGACGGTCAGAGTAGATTACATCTAGACGGTCAGAGTGGATTACATCTAGATAATCAGAGTAGATTACATCTAGATAATCAGAGTAGATGACATTCTAGACGGTCAGAGTGGATTACATCTAGACGGTCAGAGAGATTACATCTAGACGGTCAGAGTGGATTACATCTAGACGGTCAGAGTAGATTACATCTAGACGGTCAGAGTGGATTACATCTAGACGGTCAGAGTAGATTACATCTAGACGGTCAGAGTGGATTACATCTAGACGGTCAGAGTGATTACATCTAGACAGAGTGGATTACATCTAGACGGTCAGAGTAGATTACATCTAGACGGTCAGAGTAGATTACATCTAGATAATCAGAGTAGATTACATCTAGATAATCAGAGTAGATGACATTCTAGACGGTCAGAGTGGATTACATCTAGACGGTCAGAGTAGATTACATCTAGACGGTCAGAGTGGATTACATCTAGACGGTCAGAGTAGATTACATCTAGACGGTCAGAGTGGATTACATCTAGACGGTCAGAGTAGATTACATCTAGATCAGAGTGGATTACATCTAGACGGTCAGAGTAGATTACATCTAGACGGTCAGAGTGATTACATCTAGACGGTCAGAGTAGATTACATCTAGACGGTCAGAGTAGATTACACCTAGATAATCAGAGTAGATTACATCTAGATAATCAGAGTAGATGACATTCTAGACGGTCAGAGTGGATTACATCTAGACGGTCAGAGTAGATTACATCTAGACGGTCAGAGTGGATTACATCTAGACGGTCAGAGTAGATTACATCTAGACGGTCAGAGTAGATTACATCTAGACGGTCAGAGTAGATTACATCTAGACGGTCAGAGTAGATTACATCTAGACGGTCAGAGTGGATTACATCTAGATGGTCAGAGTAGATTACATCTAGACGGGCAGAGTAGATTACATCTAGATAATCAGAGTAGATTACATCTAGATAATCAGAGTAGATGACATTCTAGACGGTCAGAGTAGATGACATTCTAGACGGTCAGAGTGGATTACATCTAGACGGTCAGAGTAGATTACATCTAGACGGTCAGAGGAGATTACATCTAGACGGTCAGAGTAGATGACATTCTAGATGGTCAGAGTGGATTACATCTAGACGGTCAGAGTGGATTACATCTAGATGGTCAGAGTAGATTACATCTAGACGGTCAGAGTAGATTACATTCTAGATAATCAGAGTAGATTACATCTAGATAATCAGAGTAGATGACATTCTAGACGGTCAGAGTAGATGACATTCTAGACGGTCAGAGTAGATTACATCTAGACGGTCAGAGGAGATTACATCTAGACGGTCAGAGTAGATTACATCTAGACGGTCAGAGTGGATTACATCTAGATGGTCAGAGTAGATTACATCTAGACGGTCGGAGTGGATTACATCTAGACGGTCAGAGTAGATTACATCTAGATGGTCAGAGTAGATTACATCTAGACGGTCAGAGTGGATTACATCTAGACGGTCAAAGTGGATTACATCTAGACGGTCAGAGTGGATTACATCTAGACGGTCAGAGTGGATTACATCTAGACGGTCAGAGTGGATTACATCTAGACGGTCAGAGTGGATTACATCTAGACGGTCAGAGTGGATTACATCTAGACGGTCAGAGTGGATTACATCTAGACGGTCAGAGTAGATTACATCTAGACGGTCAGAGTAGATTACATCTAGACGGTCAGAGTGGATTACATCTAGACGGTCAGAGTGGATTACATCTAGACGGTCAGAGTGGATTACATCTAGACGGTCAGAGTGGATTACATCTAGACGGTCAGAGTAGATTACATCTAGACGGTCAGAGTAGATTACATCTAGACGGTCAGAGTAGATTACATCTAGACGGTCAGAGTGGATTACATCTAGACGGTCAGAGTAGATTACATCTAGACGGTCAGAGGAGATTACATCTAGACGGTCAGAGTGGATTACATCTAGACGGTCAGAGTAGATTACATCTAGACGGTCAGAGGAGATTACATCTAGACGGTCAGAGTGGATTACATCTAGATGGTCAGAGTAGATTACATCTAGACGGTCAGAGTAGATTACATTCTAGATAATCAGAGTAGATTACATTCTAGATAATCAGAGTAGATTACATCTAGATAATCAGAGTAGATTACATCTAGACGGTCAAAGTAGATTACATTCTAGATGGTCAGAGTAGATTACATTCTAGATGGTCAGAGAATATCCATAAATACATCCATCCCTAATATCAACAGTATATTAATGGTAATCCCACACTATGGTAATCCCACACTATGGTAATCCCCTCTCTGTCCTCCACAGTCAGTGGAATTCTCAATTTGAGGGATTGAGGATGGTTGGGAGAGAGTGGAGGGTTGGGAGAATGTGGAGGGTTGTGGAGAATTAGGAAGTTTAGGAAGGTTGTGGAGGGATAGGAGGGCTGTGGAGTGTTAGGAGGGGTGTGGAGGGTTTTATGAGGGTTTTGGAAGTTTAGGAGGCTTGTGGACGGTTGAGAGAGTGTAGAGGGTTAGGAAGATTGAAAGAGTGTGGAGGGTTACAAGGATGTAGAGGGTTGTGAAGGGTTAGGAGGGTCGTTAAGGGTTGGGAGAGTGTGGAGGGTTGTGGAGGGTTCGGAGGGATGTGCAAGGATAGGAGGTTTAGGAAGGTTGTAGAGGAGTAGGACGATTGTGAGGTGATAGGAGGGCTGTAGAGTGATAGGAGGTGTGTGGAGGGTTATATGAGGGTTTTGAAAGTTTAGGAGGGTTGTGGACGGTTGAGAGAGTGTAGAGGGTTAGGAGGATTGTGGAGGGTTAGGAGGGAGTGTGGAGGGTCGTCGAGGGTTGGGAGAGTGTGGAGGGTTAGTAGCGTTGTGGAGGGTTAGGAGGGAGTGTGGAGGGTTAGGAGGGTTGACAAGGTTTAGGAGAGTGTGGAGGGTTAGGAGGGTTGTGGATGGTTAGGAAGTTTAGGACGGTTGTGGAGGAGTAGGAGGATTGTGGAGGGTTAGGAGAGTTGTGGAAGGTTAGGAGGGATGTGGAGGGTTTTATGAGAGTTTTGGAAGTTTAGGAGGGCTGTGGACGGTTTAGAGAGTGTAGAGGTTTAGGAGGGTTTTGGAGGGTTAGGAGGGAGTGTGGAGGGTCGTCGAGGGTTGGGAGAGTGTGGAGGGTAGGTAGGGTTAGGAGGGAGTGTGGAGGGTTGTGGAGGCAGTTTGGAGGGTCGTCAAGGGTTGGGAGAGTGTGGAGGGTTTCGGAGTGTTGTGGAGGGTTCGGAGGGATGTGGAAAGTTAAGAGGTTTAGGAAGGTTGTGGAGGAGTACGAGGATTGTGGAGGGTTCGGAAGGTTGTGGAATGTTAGGAGGGCTGTAGAGTGTTAGGAGGTGTGTGGAGGGTTATATGAGGGTTGAGAGAGTGTAGAGGGTTAGGAGGATTGTGGAGGGTTAGGAGGGAGTGTGGAGAGTCGTCGATGGTTGGGCGAGTTTGGAGGGTTAGTAGGGTTGTGGAGGGATTGGGAGAGTGTGAAGGGTTAGGAGGGTTTGTAAGTTTGTGGAGGAGTAGGAGGGCTGTGGAGGGTTAGGAGGGTCAACAAGGTTTAGGAGAGTGTGGAGGGTTAGGAAGGGTTTGGAGAGTGTGGAGGGTTAGGAGGGTGTGTGGAGGGTTAGGAGGGTTGTGGATGGTTGGGAGAGTGTGGAGGGTTAGGAGGGTTGTGGATGGTTGGGAGAGTGTGGAGGGTTTTGGAGGGTTGGAGAGGCTTGTAGATGGTTCGGAGGGATGTGGAGAGTTAGGAGGTTTAGGAAGGTTGTAGAGGAGTAGGAGGATTGTGGAGGGTTAGGAAGGTTGTGGAAGGTTAGGCGGGCTGTGGAGTGTTTTATGAGGGTTTTGGAAGTTTAGGAGCGCTGTGGACGGTTGAGAGAGTGTAGAGGGTTAGGAGGGTTATGGAGGGTTAGGAGGGAGTGTGGAGGGTTTTATGAGGGTTTTGGAAGTTTAGGAGCGCTGTGGACGGTTGAGAGAGTGTAGAGGGTTAGGAGGGTTAGGAGGGAGTGTGGAGGGTCGTCAAGGGTTGGGAGAGTGTGGAGGGTTTCGGAGGGTTGTGGAGGGTTCGGAGGGAGGTGGAAGGTTTGGAGGTTTAGGAAGGTTGTGGAGGAGTAAGAGGATTGTGGAGGGTTAGGAAGGCTGTGGACTGTTATGTGGAGGGTTATATGAGGGTTTTGGAAGTTTAGGAGGGAGTGTGAAGGGTTTGGAAGGTCGTCAAGGGTTGGGAGAGTGTGGAGGGTTGTGGAAAGTTGTGAGAGTGTGGAGGGTTAGGACGGTTGTGGAGGCTTAGGAGAGAGTGTGGAGGGTAAGGAGGGTCGTCGAGGGTTGGGAGAGTGTGGAGGGTTGGGGGAAAGGAGGAAGTGTGGAGGGTTAGGAGGGTCTTCGAGGGTTGGGAGAGTGTGGAGGGTTAGGAGGGTTGTGGAGGGTTTGGAGAGAGTGGAGGGTCAGGAGGGTTGTGGAGGGTTGGGAGAGTGTGGAGGGGTAGGAGGGTTGTGGAGGGTTGGGAGAGTGTGGAGGGGTAGGAGGGTTGTGAGAGTGTGGAGGGGTAGGAGGGTTGTGGAGGGTTGGGAGAGTGTGGAGGGGTAGGAGGGTTGTGGGCGGTTGGGAAAGTGTGGCAGATTGGGTGAATGTGGAAGGTTAGGAGGGTTGTGGAGAGGTGGGAGAGTGTGGAGGGTTAGGAGGGTTGATTGATATTTCATAAGTAACTGACGAGGGCTAAGTTGATATCCCACAAGTAACTGACTAGGGCTAAATTGTTATGGATTGGTGCACCCCCTTGGGTTGTGCCGTGGCGGAGATCTTTGTGGGCTAGACTCAGCCTTGTCTCAGGATGGTAGGTTGGTGGTTGAAGATATCCCTTTAGTGGTGTGGGGGCTGTGCTTTGGCAAAGTGGGTGGGGTTATATCCTGCCTGTTTGGGCCTGTCCGGGGGTATCATCGGATGGGGCCACAGTGTCTCCTGACCCCTCCAGTATTTAAGCTGCAGTAGTTTATGTGTCGGGGGGCTAGGGTCAGTCTGTTATATCTGGAGTACTTCTCCGGGCTTATCCGGTGTCCTGTGCGAATTTAAGTATGCTCTCTCTAATTCTATTTCTTTCTCTCTCTCGGTGGACTTGAGCCCTAGGACCATGCCTCAGGACTACCTGGCATGATGATTCCTTGCTGTCCCCAGTCCACCTGGTCGTGCTGCTGCTCCAGTTTCAACTGTTCTGCCTGCGACTATGGAACACTGACCTGCTACCTGTCCCAGACCTGCTGTTTTCAACTCTCTAGAGACAGCAGGAGCGGTAGAGATACTCTGAATGATCGGCTATGAAAAGCCAACTGACATTTACTCCTGAGGTGCTGACCTGTTGCACCCTCAACAACTACTGTGATTATTATTATTTGACCCTGCTGGTCATCTATGAACATTTGAAGATCTTGGCCATGTTCTGTTATAATCTCCACCCGGCACAGCCAGAAGAGGACTGGCCACCCCTCATAGCCTGGTTCCTCTCTAGGTTTCTTCCTAGGTTCTGGCCTTTCTAGGGAGTTTTTTCCTAGCCACCGTGCTACTTCACCTACATTGCTTGATTTTTGGGGTTATAGGCTGGGTTTCTGTACATCACTTTAAGATATCAGCTGATGTAAGAAGGGCTATATTTGATTTGAAATCCCATAAGTAACTGACTCGGGCTAACTTGATATCCCATAATATCACACACTTGGAAGCATCCATATTAAAAAGTGATGTGTAAAACATATTTTTTTAGTAGGCTAAGCTTTGTGATTTGGTTGCTGTTACTCAGTTCCACCTGTCATAGTGTAAACATTCTACAAGTCAAGATCAGTGCGATAATCTGCGGTGGTTTGAATCCTGGCCAAAGTTGAAAGTTCATTGGTTGACCTATTGTTAATGTTCTGTATTGTTGTCATGTCTGACAAGTGTACTTTTGAGCTAAAGGTAAACCCACACCCTCTTTCCTCTCCAGGTGTGTTTGTCCTCCTGGGCTTTCTAGCGTATCTCTGAGATGTAGAGAATGTTAGCGTGTGAGGAGACAGAACTTGTGGAATGTAGGGAGGGTTCTGCTTCCAATAGTTCCCTGCTGCCAGGTGTGTGTGTGGGGGGTGTGTGTGTGTGAGTGTGAGTGTGTGTGTCCTATGTACACAGTGATCCTAAATAATGACCAATAAATTACAGATACAGCCATAGTGGTTCACCAACTACTGCTTCCCTCAAGGACAGACATTGGTTCTACCAGACATCCCTGATGTGTTCAATTCAGTTAGGATATTGGAAAACATTGCATGAACACAACAAGGGAAAGGTTATTCTGTGTGAAGGGGAGAGTTGGTGCCCTGGCAGAGTGTCCAAGACACAACCACTGACACTGGACTTTGACCACAGAGTCTTTCTTTAGCTAAAAACCCATGTCCCAACCCATCCACTGGCCTCTCACATCAACTCACATCTAAGTTGTGGATCTTCAATACCAGACAAAGACATTTCCTTACCCTTCAAACCCTTACACTGCTAGCTCCAGCCCCCTCTAACCAACATGGGCATGTTACGGTTTTACAATAAGGGCATGTTACGGTATTACAATAAGGGCATGCTACGGTTTTACAATAAGGACATATTACTGTATTACAATAAGGGCATGTTACGGTTTTACAATAAGGGCATGTTACTGTATTACAATAAGACATGTTACGGTATTACAATAAGGGTATGTTACTGTATTACAGTAAGACACGGCATGTTATGGTATTACAATAAGACACGGGCATGTTATTGTATTACAATAAGACGTGGGCATGTTACTGTATTACAGTAAGACGTGGGCATGTTAATGTATTACAATAAGGCACGGGCATGTTACGGAATTACAATAAGACATGTTACGGTATTACAATAAGACACGGGCATGTTACTGTATTACAGTAAGACATGGGCATGTTACTGTATTACAATAAGACATGGGCATGTTACTGTATTACAATAAGACATGGGTATGTTACTGTATTACAATAAGGCACATGCATGTTACTGTATTACAATACGACATGGGCATGTTACTGTATTACAATAAGGCACAGGCATGTTACGGTATTACAATAAGACATGTTACGGTATTACAATAAGACATGTTACGGTATTACAATAAGACATGGGCATGTTACTGTATTACAGTAAGACATGGGCATGTTACTGTATTACAATAAGACATGGGCATGTTACTGTATTACAATAAGACATGGGTATGTTACTGTATTACAATAAGGCACATGCATGTTACTGTATTACAATACGACATGGGCATGTTACTGTATTACAATAAGGCACAGGGATGTTACGGTATTACAATAAGACATGTTACGGTATTACAATAAGACATGGGCATGTTACTGTATTACAGTAAGACATGGGCATGTTACTGTATTACAATAAGACATGTTACGGTATTACAATAAGACATGGGCATGTTACTGTATTACAATAAGACACGGGCATGTTACTGTATTACAATAAGACATGCGCATGTTACTGTATTACAATAAGACATTGGAATGTTACTGTATTACAATAAGGCACAGGCATGTTACCGTATTACAATAAGACATGTTACGGTATTACAATAAGGGCATGTTACTGTATTACAGTAAGACATTGGCATGTTACTGTATTACAATAAGACATGGGCATGTTACTGTATTACAATAAGACATGGGCATGTTACTGTATTACAATAAGACATGGGCATGTTACGGTATTACAATAAGACATGGGCATGTTACTGTATTACAATAAGACATGGGCATGTTACGGTATTACAATAAGGGCATGTTACTGTATTACAGTAAGACATTGGCATGTTACTGTATTACAGTAAGACATGGGCATGTTACTGTATTACAGTAAGACATTGGCATGTTACTGTATTACAGTAAGACATGGGCATGTTACT